>NW_007737816.1:7560-13614 GCF_000696425.1 Galeopterus variegatus | reverse complement strand
AAAAAAAAACAATTAAAAAATGTATATGTAATAACAAGAGACCCCAAATAGACAATGCAATCCTGAGCAAAAAAGAACATAGCAAGGGATATCACACTAGCTGACTTCAAAATATACTAGAAAGCTATAGTAATCAAAACAGCATGGTAATGGCATAAAGCAGACACAGAAACCAATGTAACAGAATAGAGAATTTAGAAATAAATCCATATACCTACAGCCAACTGTTTTTGGTAAAGGAGCCTAGAACACACATTGAGGAAAGTATAGTCTCTTCAATAAATGGTGCTGGGAAAATTGGAGGTCGAAATGCAGAAATGAAACTAGGCCCCTATAGCCTACCTTGTACCAAAATCAACTCAAAATGGATTTCAGACTTAAATAGAGGATACCAAATTAGAAAACTTCTAGAAGAAAACAAAAGGGAAATACTTCAGGATGTAGGAATGGGCAAAGATTTTATGAATAATACTTCTGAAGCACAGGGAACAAAAGCAAATGGGATTATATCAAAGTAAAAAGCTTCTGGACAGCAAAGTAAACAATCAACAGAGCAAAAAGACAGTAGTGAATGGATTAATAATGGTGGCCAGGGGCATGGTTCTGAGGGCTTTAAAAGGAGGGAGAGGAAAGTCTCTGCTCTCTCTGCTCCACCATTTCCACAATGTGATACTCTGCTGTCACTGTCACCACCACCAAAGAAGACTCACCAGATGTCTTTTCTGGACTTGGGACTTCCAGCCTCAGAAACCATAAGCAATAAATTTCATTTTCTTATCAATTACCCAGTTCCAGGTATTTTGTTATAAGCAACAGAAACAGACTAATACAGAATGTTAAACTCTGAAGGCAACAAAATAAAGCATAAAGGAATATCTTTATGTCCTAAAGACTTCATCAATAGAATCTCAAATCACACACAACAGGCAAATATTGATGAATTTATACTCACTAAAATGATGGATTTCTTTAAGGAGAAATAGAAAAACACCAATAGTAGGAGACTTGAACATACAAAACAGAACAAGCGAACAGAAAAATGAGTAGGAATAAAGAATAGCTAAACAACTTAATTGATAAGGGAAATCTTCCTGATATATATTGAATACACACCTTAGTAATGGCGAATGTACCTTTTCAAGCACACACAGAGCATTCACAGTAACGGATCACATGTTAGTTCATGAGGAAAGCATCAATCAATTCCGCAAAATGCAAATATCATAACCAACATTTTTATCACTTTGCACTTTTTAGAACTTGGAAATTAACAGCAAGTTTTTAAAAAATCCCTTCCCAATGAAAATTTAAGACCTTCTATTTAGTTACTCTTGGATAAAAGATAAATTCAAGTAAATAATACAGAATTCTAAAAAATAAAGATAATTGGAATGTTTTATTTAAGTTTATAATCTGAATGAAAATTGGTGAATAAATTGTAGCTTGGCTAGCTTTAAAAAACCCCAATAAAGTCAACCACAAAGAAGCATAAAGACTAAAACAATAAAATAAGAGCAAAAATTAATGACATTGAGAACAGAAAAAAGTCAGACAATAAATCAAAATTCTGATTTTTTAGTAAATTTTTTTTAAAAAATAAGAGAAAGGAGGAAGAAATAAAATAAGAAATGGCAAGATTTTAAAAATCACTGAAATGGAAGAGATTTTAAAGATTATGGGAGATTAATTGCAAATAAATTTGAAAACCCAGTTTAAATTATGAAATGTGTGTATTGTGGAATTGAGCTAAAGAGTAAATATAATATGCTACTCTTTTGGGGACAAGGAGATAAAAGTACGGAGTGGGGCAAGGAGAAGAATCCTGTGTTGTTGAATTAGATTTAGAGGTGACAGGGGAAACTCCTGATTTTAAAGCAAATGGCCCCATATATTAGTACTTCTTACCTGTGTTCACTGAAAGGCCTGGAAGCATGCTGCCCCAGGAGCAGTGCACACAACAGGAGCCTGGATCTGGGCTCTAAATGCCATGCTCCTACCAAGCTGAATCAAGGCTTTTTGGGTGAAATGTCTGAGCCCAGGACTGGGGCAGGAAAAGTACACTGTGATAGTTGATTTTATGTGCCAATTTGGCTGGCCTAAGGGATGCCCAGGTAGCTGGTAAAACATTTTTTCTGGATGTGCCTGGGAGGGTACTTCTGGAAGAGGTCAGCATTTAAATTGGTAGACTAAGATTCACCCTCACCAGTGTGGGTGGGCACCTGCAATCCACTGAGGGCCTGCTAGAACAAAAAGGCAAAGGAAGGGTGAATTGTCTCTGTGGACTCCTCAGCTGGGACATCTGCCTTTTCCTGCCCTAAGACACGAGAGCCCTGGCCCTCAGGTCCTTAGAGTCCAGGACTTACAGTGACAGCCCCCTTGGTTTTCCGGCCTTGGGCCTGAGACTGAATTACATCACCAGCTCCTCTGCTTGAAGACAGCAAATCATGGGACCTCTTGTCCTCCATAATCACTTGAGCCAATTCCCGTAATAAATCTCCTCGTAAGTATATGGTAGTCCCCCCATCCATGGTTTTGTAAGAGCCCACCACAGCAAGTACTCATAGACAATTAGCCTTAGAGGAGACATTTTGTACAATACAGCTTTAAGCAGAATGCTAGCCATTAAAAGTTGTTTTTGCAATCTTGGCTCACAGCAGAGCTCATGGGAAAAGGCTGTAGGACTTAGCACTCAGGAAAAGCACAATAATTGCTAATCAGGAACTTGGTGAACTAACCATTCTTCCTTTGGAGTCACAGCTGCCCGGGAACAAGACTGCAGCCAGTTTGTGGGAGCCAGATAACACTCATGTCCCAGGAGCAAGCTGAAGAGTTACAGAACTGACCACGAGATTACAAAAGCCTGGAGTCTGCAAGATTGCACACAGCAGCCCCTTGATGGGAAGGACCTCCCCGTTTTGTTCCCCCACTTCTGCCTCAGCACACTTGCTGAGGCTCCTGAAACTCTGAGACAGTTTCTAAACTGTCTCCCAGGCCTGATAAGAAAGCTCCCAAACCTCACATCAACATTGGAGTCTCGAGTCCTTTATGACCGGTGAGAGGGAAGCTGAACTTGGTGCCTGTAACAGCTTTATGAGGCAGCCAGGAGAGGTATGGCCCCCCTGGGCAGCCTGGGCTTTCCCCAGATTCCAATGGCTAAAGCAATTGACTGCAGAAGCATGGCGGGGCTAACCTAGCCACACTTCTGTGGGACTGTCTTATGTCGTTTGGGGTGCCCACCACTCTTGGCAAGCAGGCCCTGAGATGGAGGTTCTGGGACTTTCCCAAAGCGGCTGCCAGGACCTTTTGTCCTGAAGATTCTGCACATTTCTCAGCCACAGTGTCAGCTGCTGGTTTTGCTTTCTTGGTGAAGGAGGAAGCTTTAGGGAGGAGCTGACAAGTCTAAAAGTCGGTAAGTCCTTAGTGGATGTGTTCATCGGGAGGTCCCTTATCTGTGCTGTCAGATTTGTGGCCAAATGAATGAGATAGGACTTTCAGGGACCTCTACCACCAGTCTCTCTTTCTGGGAATGTTCCATCTGAGTACTCTGCCAGAAGTCCTCTGTGCCACCTGTTAAAAAAGGTACAGTGGTGCAGGACAGGACTTTTGTGAAATGGTAACTGACCGTTGGTTTGGTGAAGCACTTCAATTAGAGCTTATGAATGGCTATCTCTGTGTTTATTGTCTGTCTTATTGTAGAGCCAGGGCTCACAGACCCCTCGAGCCGGGTGTACAGACTGGGGCACAAACCCTCCACACGCAGGTCTACGAGCTGGGTAATAGGAAAAGGTCCTGGGAGCCGTGGGTGAAGAAATAATAGGCTTTACTCAGAACTAGGAAGTCGACCTAATACGGCTTCCCGAAGCTTCGTGCATCTGCGCCGTTAGTCCTTATATACTCAAGTCCATAAACCAAAAAAAAAAAAAAAACACAGATGCACATGCGCAATCACATTAGACAATCACAAGGAACACCCATGTGCATGCACATACCCACCTCAGATGCTCCGCAAGACCCCGAACATCCGAGGGGCCCTGACCATTTTCTATATTTTTCCCAACACTTATGTTTCCTACTTTGCTGCTGTTTGTGCTACCATTTGGGAGGAATTTAGATCCTTCCTGTGTATATGTTAACTTTGAGGACTCTTGGATGGCCTTTGGCCCCATTTAAAAACTCTCCAAGCCCATTGTGGGTTTGGGTTGGGTGAGTTAATTGTCCTTGGGAGTTGTGCTGCACTTCTTGGGAAGATTGTGCTGTCTTAGTGCTTTTGCGATGAGGGATTCAGGAATTGGGCAGTAGGTGCCATGGTGGAAATCTGCTAGAACAAGGGTTTTTTTTATAAATATTGCAATTCTGCTTGGCCAATGTGTGTGTTAGATTCTGAAGTTTTGTGTTTGTTAAAATGAGTAATGAGAGCTCCATGCGCCCCCCTAGATTCATCCTACAGAATTGGTCTAAGTTTCTCTTGGCAAGCTTGAGAAATAGAAACTATGATCCAGAAGGTCATAATTGAATAAGTCTCTGGACAAAATTTGTCTATCTGTGCACATAGTTTAGCAAACCTGAAACTATGTCAAACCTTAAAAGTCCTTCACGTAAGGAAGAAAATTTGTTAAAGGCCTCTTTTGCAGAAAGTTGTCTGAAAAAAAAAAAAGACAAACTAGTTCCAGATTCCAGAAGAAACACTTTCTATAGAGCATTCTGAGCTTCTAAGTTCTTTTATCTTTCTATTTTTTTTCTCTGCTGACTTTCTACCAGTGTTAAAACAAAAGTTCACTGTTTATGGCATTTCAGACAAGATAATGAAAAAAACCTGATACTTGAAAAATCCAAGGTCACTTGGAAATTCTGTTTAAAAACAACAGCAACCAAAAACCCCCCCAAAACCCTAAACTCATTTGAAACTGAAACTAAAGGAGGAAAAAAAGGGTAAAAATCAGACTGCTTTACAACCTTTATAAGATTACCTGTTGGAGCAAACAAATTTAGCCATGTGAACAGGCTCCATTGTGTCTGAAGTATAATTTGGATTCAACTATCTTTTATTAACTGGTGAGTTTATATTACTATTTCATGACTAAAATGAAAACTATAAAAATGGATACGTGTCCATACACACGTGTTTACACACATGGACATGCATTATGCTGTATACATAGTGAATTCTGTCTACATAGTAAATTCTGGCATAATCATCCAGAAGTCCCTTTCAAGTTCACATAACTTAATAGCTCTTTAATAAATTATTTGGTTTTAAATTAATCGATAAAATAAAAATAGAAATGTCTTCAGAATTGTCAACATGCAATTTTGCCTGGGTTTACTGGTCAGACAGAATTATATTTGTCTCTACTAAGAAATTTTAAGGTTAAAATTATAAACCCCAACCTACAACAAAATGGTCTTTGATTGTGTAATTCCTTGATAAACAAAACTAATTTAATTGTTGGTTTAATGAAAGCAAAACTGTATCTTCTGAGTTATAGACAAAGTACCACATGTATAACTCTAAAGTTCTTTTTTTTTTTTGTCTTTTTTTTTTTTTTCATGACCGGCAACAGATCACAACCCTCAGTGTCGCGCCTGTACCGGACCGGGACCAGCAACAGGATCGCAACCCTCGGTGTTGCTCCCGCACCTCGCTCAGCCAGTGAGTGGCCGGTCTGTATGTGGGATCTGAACCCTCGGTGGGAGCGCCGCCACGCTTCCCAAGCGGCGCACTGTAGCAGTGCGCCACCTGGCCGGCCCCCTAAAGTTCTTATTTAGGTGAGCACTTGATATTCACAGGTTATAAGATGGTTAACATGAAATTAACTTAAAAAGAGACTGGCTTTGTCTAATATCTCAATTTTCATAAGTAATCTAGGTGTAATTGTTAAAAATAAACTGGGAAAATTAAATGATGGAAATTCATTGAATATCTAGATCATTTCCTAATAAAATATAATAATGAGACATTAACTACTAAATGTAAGAGTTTAAGCTTATGTTTTTTATTTCTTATTTCAAAGAAACAAAAGATATTTAGGTTTGTTAATGAATATGTTCTATTTC
>NW_007737816.1:5490-6583 GCF_000696425.1 Galeopterus variegatus | reverse complement strand
GCGTCGCTCAGCCGGTGAGTGGGCGGTCTGTATGTGGGATCCGAACCCTCGGTGGGAGCGCCGCCACGCTTCCCAAGCGGCGCAGTGTAGCAGTGCGCCACCGGGCCGGCCCCCTAAAGTTCTTATTTAGGTGAGCACTTGATATTCACAGGTTATAAGATGGTTAACATGAAATTAACTTAAAAAGAGACTGGCTTTGTCTAATATCTCAATTTTCATAAGTAATCTAGGTGTAATTGTTAAAAATAAACTGGGAAAATTAAATGATGGAAATTCATTGAATATCTAGATCATTTCCTAATAAAATATAATAATGAGACATTAACTACTAAATGTAAGAGTTTAAGCTTATGTTTTTTATTTCTTATTTCAAAGAAACAAAAGATATTTAGGTTTGTTAATGAATATGTTCTATTTCACATTAAAACCTATGTTTTTAAATATAAAATATGTATTCATGGAAAGTTTTGCTACATAATAAAAATTGTTTGCTTCCTATGTTTTCACTAAAATTAAGATTATTAAGAGCTAAAAGTCAGAATTATTAAAAGTTATTTCAAAGGATAAATTTAGGAAGGAAATAGAAACAAGATAGAAAGCAACAGTAAGTAGGAGAAGATGAAATGGGAAGAAAGTTATGTATATGAAGATGCAATTTTGGTTATGAAGGTTAAAAAAAGGAAAATAATTTTGCACGAGAAAGAATCTTGAGTAGTAAAGTTTTGTCCTTAAAATGACTGGTTATTTTGGAAAGAGTAAATGTAAGACAAAACAGAAAGTCTAAAGCATGTCATGAAGATGTCTGAATTGTAATAATGGTCTGTGAAAGGTGAATTTATGCAAGAATTTTGTGTGTGATTAATTTGGCTATAATTAAAAGGGAATTATTTCCAAATCTTTCTAAAGATTGAGCTTTGATATTAAAAAGATGCTGATACAGAACTGAATTCCCCCATGTGAGACGAACAAGGTTTTCTTGAAGTATTTTTTTTTTTCCTTTTTGTCTTTTTTCGTGTCCGGCAACGGACCGCAACCCTCAGTGTCGCGCCCGTACCGGACCAGGACTGGCAACGGGATCGCAACCCTTGGCGCT
>NW_007737816.1:3136-4145 GCF_000696425.1 Galeopterus variegatus | reverse complement strand
TAGCTCAGTATCACCACTTGTTGTCTACTAACTGTTAAATGCAATAACAATAATCAAATTTCCTGGTCAACTGTCAACTATAAGAAGTTTTCACCAGATTTTAACCACTCTGTCATCCACAGTTTTGATTTTTCTCTAGAGAAGTCTGCAGATTCATGAGATTATAACAAGTACTGTTAAATGCAGATTGCAAATAACTATAAGATCAATGGACAAAAAAATAAAGTTAAATAACTGATAAAGATAATGCTTTTATGACTTTTACTAAAACATTGTTGGTTCTTTACTTAAATGTTTCGATTCCCAGATTTAAAGAAAACTTCTCTCTTAAGCTATCTATAACTTACAGCAAGTTGGTAAAATATACTTTTATGAACAAAGATGGAGGCATTTGTTTTTATTGGTTTTTTTTATTCTTCCAAAATTTGAAAACTGTTTGCTTATGATCTTTATGACAATATGATTATTTGCATAAGGTCAAGAAGAATCTACTGTCTTTATAACAAGATACAATTGGAAACGTTAGCTATATTGCTGAGGCCTTGACTGGAACATCACATTTGAGAATGTGCACAAAATGCCTGACTCCAAGTGTGCTCAGCCTCACAGTGAGGAAAGGATACTGTCACTGCCTGTCAAACCCAAGGACTTTAAGACTGAAGATAAAGTCTAATGTTTGCCTTGATCTGGCTTCCTAGCCTCAAGAGGTTTTAAATCTGGGATTCCTATGTGATCAATGTAGAGAAAATATATTGAAAAACTAAAGAAAAACTCTAATATACCTGGTATAAGATTATAGCTCTGTCCATTGTATTTGACTTTTTCTGATTTACCTGTAGATTGGACTGGATCCTGAATCTCCTAGGTTCCTCCAAAGCACCTTCCTTTCATAAAATCATTAAAATTGGAAACTGCTCTGTTCCTAAAGCCCTATAGAAGCCCTATAGGCTGAAACTGGATGAATTTTGGGGAACACGTCTCATGTCTGATGTATGGGCCACACAAAAGG
>NW_007737816.1:0-218 GCF_000696425.1 Galeopterus variegatus | reverse complement strand
GGTTGTAATATCTGCAACTTATTGTCAAATGGTTGTGTGTGTGAGAGAGAGGACAAAATGCGAACCAGTGACTCAAGGTGAAGGGTATTCAGAGATAGACTATGTTGATCCTAAAGTCAAGTGGGTCAGACAGCTCAGGAGTCTCAGGCTGCTTGGGTGTTTGAAGCAAATGGTCACACTTATCAGAGGGCTGTGAAGAATGCAGGTGACATCTGAGC
>NW_007737815.1:47687-49672 GCF_000696425.1 Galeopterus variegatus | reverse complement strand
CCAGACCCATCGCCATCTTCCCACTTTTTTTAAGGTATTAATATCTTTGTAAATTTCCACCTTCATATTCTGGATTTTTTTCTCGTTTCATTGTGTTGTCTTATGGAATCCACTCTTATCTCATTGAGTTTCCTTAAGATAGTTACTTGGAATTCCTTTTCAGTCATTTCAAGGTTTTCCTGTTCTGTATGGGCTGGTACTTAAGATTTACTGGATTCCTTTGGTGGTGTCATATTTTCTGATTTTTTCAGTTTTCTTAATATCTCTACATTGATTTCTGGATATCTGGCAGATCAGTCGCTTCTGTCCCTCTGGAATGGACTTTGAGGGGAAAGACTTCTTCCTCTTTTTCCTGGTTCCTCTAGTGACTCTCCTTGTGTTGTGTGAGGCTTTGTGGTGGTGGCATGGAGTCTTGCCTGGCATGTGGGCTGCTTTGGGGGCTGGGCAGTGCCTGCCTGGATGGGGCCTCCCCTGTTAGTGGTGGCCCTAGACAACTTTTAATCCTTGACTCTTAGGCTCATGGAGATATATTCCACAAAAATAGCTATTTATTTCTACCATTGGTCTGCCAGGCAAGCCAGCAATAATTGCTTTAGGAATTTTGTCCATGAATATTTTCTCTTAATTTCTCAGGAGTAAAACCAGCTGCTACCCCTTTTTTAACAAAAAAATTAGAGTAGGTGGAAATTAACATACTCATAAATGATTGTTAGAAATGTATTATTTACTTGAGTTTGGGTAATAAAGAACAAGAAGCAAATTACAAAAGTATTTAAAATTTTCAGCAAATTTTAATCTGCAATATACTGGTATGTAAATAAAGCAAATATCAAAGTAGAAAAATATATTTGATTTATAGCAGAACTGTGCTTCTAAAAGTATTTTTAAAATATTTAATATGTTTTTAGGGTTTGGTAAATTCCAGGATATCTTGACTCCTCATTGTTTAGAGAAAGATATGAACAACGGGTTGGCTCACTAATCTTCATTGCTTCTTGAATCGAAGACTATTTTTGGAGATAAATTTTCTTTTCCCTGAAGTACATCTTTTCAAACATCCTTTAGAGGTGGGTCTTCTGGTTTTTATCTGCCAAAATATGTCTGTAATGGTTAATTTTGTATGTCAACTTGGCTAGGTTACCATAACCAGATATTTGGTCAAACACATCTGGATGTTGCTATGATGGTATTTTTCAAAAAAGATATTAACATTTAAATCAGTAGGCTTTGAGTAAAGCATATTACACTCCATAATGTGGGTGGGCCCCATCCACTTAGTTGAAGGCCTTAAAAAAAGGACTGACTTCCCCCAAAGANGTGGGTGGGCCCCATCCACTTAGTTGAAGGCCTTAAAAAAAGGACTGACTTCCCCCAAAGAAGGGAAAATTCTGCCTCCAGACTATTTTAGGACTTGAACTGTGACATCAATTCTTCTCTGGGCTTTCAGTCTTCTATCCTGACCTGCATATTTTGGACATGCCAGCCTGCAAAATCCCATTAACCAGTTCCTTCAAATAAATCTCTCTCCCTCTCCCTCTCTCCATACATTCTATTTTGTTTCTCTGGAGAAACCTAATACAATGTCTTTATTTTATTCTTATTCTTGAAGTATATTTTCATTAGGTATAATATTTTTAGGTCAATGGTTATTTTCTTTCAGTGCCTTGAAAATATCATTTTATTGGTTTCTGGTTTCTGTTGTGAAACAGCTGTCAGTTTGTACTTTGAAGGTAATCTGTAATTTTTAATGTGTACATTTAAAAAACTTTTCTTTTGCCTTTGGTGGACTGTGATTTCACTATATGTATGCATGGATAGATTTCTTTTTATTTTGCTATTTAGGATTTAAAGGGGTTGAATCTGTGGATTGGTGTCTTTCATCAGTTATGAGAGGTTCTCAGATACTGTATTTTCAAATTTTGCTTCTCTCCCATTATCTCTCTCTTCTCTTTTTGGAAATTCAAATGGATGATTACTAGATATTC
>NW_007737815.1:44095-46530 GCF_000696425.1 Galeopterus variegatus | reverse complement strand
TCTCTCCCATTATCTCTCTCTTCTCTTTTTGGAAATTCAAATGGATGATTACTAGATATTCTCATTCTGTCTTCCCTGTGCTATAATCTCAATTTTAGTTTCCTTCTCATTCTTTCTCTAGTTCTCTTTTCAGCTGTTTTTTTAAAATTAGGTTTAATTTTTTTAGCAGTTTAGGTTTACAAAAGATTACAGAGAGAAAAGTACAGAGGTATCTTACATTTTCCCTCCTCCCCAAGTTTTCCGTATTATTAGCCTTTTGCTTTAGGTGTTACATTTGTTACAACTGTTGAACCAATATTGACTAATGTCTAGAGTTCACTGTCTGTGATGTAGATTCTATAGGTCATGACAAATATATAATGTTGTGTATCCATCATCACAGTATTATACAGCATAAGTTTACTGCCCTACAATCTCCTGTGCTCTACCTCTTTATCCCTTCTTCCTTACCCGCCAAACTTGTGTCAACCATCTCTCTTTTTACTCTCTCTTCAGTTTTGCCTTTTTCAGAGTATCATATAGTAGAAACCATATAGCCCTTTCAGATTGGCTACTTTCTTTGACAATCATGTCATCTGTGAAAAAAGACAGTTTCATTTCTTTCTTCCCTCTCTATATACCCATTCTTTCCTTTTCTTGTCTTATTGCATTAGCTAGGACTTACAATATGATGTTCCAATAAGAGTGGTTGTCTCCAATAGACATCCTTGCCTTGTTTCTGATCTTATAGCAAAAAAATCTAGTTTCTCATCATTAATAGGATGTTAGCTATACATTCTTTCTTTAGATGTCCTTTTTCAAGGAAAGAAGTTCCCTTTTATTTCTAGTTGGCTGAGAATTTTTAAAATCATGAATGCGTATTGGATTTTATCAAGTGTTTTTTTTCTGCATGTGTTGATATGATCATATGATTTTTCTCCTTTAGGCTATTATATAGTCGATTGCATTCATTCATTTTCAAATGTTGAACCAGCCTTGCATATCTAAGATAAATCCCACTTAGTCATGGTGTATAATTCTCTTTTTACATTGTCAAATTTGATTTGCTAATATTTTACTGAGAATTTTGTGTTTATTTTCATGAGAGATGTGGGTCTGTAGTTTTACTCTCTTTTAATGTTTTTGTCTGATTCTAGTATTAGGGTAATGCTGGCCTCATAGAATGAGTTAGGAAGCATTTCCTCTGTTTCTATTTTCTGAAATGTAGAGAATTGGTATAATTTCTTTCTTAAATATTTAAATTCACCAGTGAGCCCATTTTGGCCTGGTGATTTCTGTTTTGGAAGCTTATTAATTATTGATTCAATTTCTTTGATAGATATGGACCTCTCCAGATTATTTCTTCTTGTGTGAGTTTTGGCAGATTGTGTCTTTCAAGGAATTGGTTCATTTCACATAGGCTATCAAATTGTGGGCATAGATAGACTTGTTCATAAAGTTTCTTTGCTATCTTTTTAATGCCCCTGGGATCAGCTTGTTGTCTTTCCAGATTAGCAATTTGGATTTAAGATTCCTCAGTGTCTTTTCATTGCATCATATTTCATTTCTTTTTATTGCTGAATAATATTCTATTTTATGGATCTATCACAGTTTGTTTATCCAGTTACTGACTGAAAGATATCTTTGGTGCTTCCAATTTGGGCGATAATGAATACAGTTGCTATAAACATTTGTGTGCAGGGTTTTGCCTGTGCAGGTTTTTAACCCATGAGGGTAATCAATTTTTGTGAAAGATGTAAGTTCTGTGTATAGATTATTATTATTTTTGCTTGTGGATGTTTAGCCGTTTCAGCATCCTTCATTGAAAAAACTATCCTTTCTCCACTGAATTACCTTTGCTCCTTTGTCAAAGTTCAGTTGACTGTATTTGTGTGGATCTAGTCCTGGGCTATCTATCCTATTCCATTGATCTATTTGTCTATTCTTTTGGCAATACTGCACTCTCCTGATTACTATTGCTTTATAATAAGTTAAAGTTGGGTAGAGTCAGTCCTTTGTTTTTCAGTATTATTTTGACTATTCTCAGTCTTTTGCCTTTCACAGAAATTTTAGAGTCAGTTTGTAAATATTCATAAAATTACTTGTTGGGATTTTCATTGTGATTGCATTGAATCTATAGATAATGTTGGGAAGATTAACTTCTTAACAAAATTGAATCCTCTTATTCATGAACATGGAATATCTCTATTTGTTTAGTTATTCTTTGATTTTTTCCACAGGATTGCGTATTTTCTTCCTATACATCTTGAACATATTTTGTTAGATTTACAACTAAGTCTTTCATTTCTTTCTTTTATTTCAGGTTTATTGAGATTTATTGAAAAATTAAAATTTATTTAAGATGAACAATGTGATGTTGTGATATACATATATGTGAAGTCATTGCGGCAATCATGTTAACTAACATATCCATCAGCTCACATAATTATATTTTT
>NW_007737815.1:39604-43417 GCF_000696425.1 Galeopterus variegatus | reverse complement strand
GTCAGTCCTTTGTTTTTCAGTATTATTTTGACTATTCTCAGTCTTTTGCCTTTCACAGAAATTTTAGAGTCAGTTTGTAAATATTCATAAAATTACTTGTTGGGATTTTCATTGTGATTGCATTGAATCTATAGATAATGTTGGGAAGATTAACTTCTTAACAAAATTGAATCCTCTTATTCATGAACATGGAATATCTCTATTTGTTTAGTTATTCTTTGATTTTTTCCACAGGATTGCGTATTTTCTTCCTATACATCTTGAACATATTTTGTTAGATTTACAACTAAGTCTTTCATTTCTTTCTTTTATTTCAGGTTTATTGAGATTTATTGAAAAATTAAAATTTATTTAAGATGAACAATGTGATGTTGTGATATACATATATGTGAAGTCATTGCGGCAATCATGTTAACTAACATATCCATCAGCTCACATAGTTATATTTTTTTGTGTGGTGAGAACATTTTATATCTAAGTCTTTCATATTTTAATGTACAAAAACATTGAACATAATTATTTCATATTGCTTCTAATAATCTCAATATCTGATTTTTTTTTTTAGGTCTGATTCTTCTGTCTTTTGTTTCTGCTGGTTATCACCCACATTGCCTTTCTTTCTTATATGTTCATTGCTCTTTGATGGTGAATTTTCCATCTTCCATGGAACAGAAAACTTAGCAATCTTGATGAAGCCTAGAGATAGGTTCCTCCTGAAAAGATCTGTCTCTGATTCTGTCATGGCCTGGGAGCACTACCAATTGGGGACTACTCAACTTTTAACTAAAATTTAAACTAAAAGTTTGCAATTTTGTCCTGAGTTTTTTTTGAGCCATCCAGGTATATGAATTAGGGTAACATATCTGAGGCTATACACTTTCACAGGAGATTCTCCCCAGCCCCACTTCTATTTAGGATGAAATCAGGCAGTTTATCTTGTGGTTCTGGAGATAGTATAGTGTGATCATGATGGAAGATGTGGTTTATTTCTAATTCATCCTTATCCTGAGATTCCTTTCAGATGCTAGCTTTATGGAGAGGGTGTTCTCTATTACACCAGCTTCCTTAGGCAGGTCAGGGTTTGAGAGGCCCAGCCACAGAAACTGAAATTGAAGTTTACTCTGTTTAGACTTTCCCTCAAGGGATAGCTGCCTGAAGTGTTCTGTTGACAACCCTGGGTTCCTTTCTTTACTCATTCTGACCCTACTATTCCTCTTTCTTGTTGGATTATACATGAGATAAAGAAATTTTTTCTTTTAAATTAACAATATTTTATCTAGCACTTCTAACGGTTTTCAGAATACTAGACCAGATAACAATTCTACAAGGGTGTCAAGGTATTGTACCCCAAAGTTCTGGGAAGTCAGCCCCAGTACCTGAAACTTATCTGGAGCATCTATGACTATAGCCATACCGTATGCACCCTCAGCAAGCTGGCCACTTCACCTTGTGCTGGACATTGTGGGAGCGTTCTGTGTCACAGTCTAGCAGGACTTGAGGTGTGTTGATGAAGACTTACAGGTCCTATTTTCCATGTGCTGAGCTGAGATGGATACTAGGGTGACTGTGGATGGGCAGGTGAGAGTGAGGGGTGTCAAGCAGGATCTGCTTGATGATGATATCACCGTGGTCTGGTTTTAGCAGTGCTCACAGTATAACTTGGAATGTTCTACCAGTGTGTAAGTGTTCACATCACTGATGAAGTTTTTGCATTCCATGCATTTGGGCATTGGAGTGGGATGGGAGGCCAGACCTGGCTGATCTGGGCTGGGGAGGCCCAATCCTAATTGCTCATCCTCTGCCCCAGTAACAACCTAGGCAGGAAGCTGTTACATTTATTTCTGACTTAAAAATTAATTTTCTATTTCTTTTAGGGCTTATCTGTTGTGTTTGATTACTCTAATGTTTTTTTTTTTTAAATCAGGCTTTGTTTACAGAATGATTTTTTTAGTTCAACTTCTGTCTTGAATTTTGTCAACTCACTTCTAAGATTTTTTAGTTTTGATGTACGTTGTTCATTATATCTTGAATCATTTACTTTATAACTTTTAGTTTGTTTTTAAGTAGACAGTTACAGTTTTTATGATCTGTGAAAATGTCTTTCTGATATGTTTCTATTGTCCCTAGAGGATGTTATTTTACTACTTATTCTTTTCTTTCTTACAATAATTTTTCATAGGATTTGAGAAATTAAAAATCTGTTTTGTGACCACTGCCATATCTCAACAATCATCTTCATTATTTATATTTTAAACAGATCATTCATACAATAAGAGTTCAACACACAGAGTCATACAGTTGTTTCAGTGAATTGGACACAGGTTGATCATTTCTGCTATATAGTGAAGTTCTGGTTGTTGCCTTTCTTAGAGATTCATGACTTGGTATTTTCTCCTTTTCCAGAAACTTCCTATTATATTTCATATAATATTCCTAGATAAACTTGATAATTTGAGGCTTTCCTTTATTTTTTATGTATCTGAAACCATTAGGAATAATAATTAGGAAACAATTCCATTTTAAAACACCTTTAGTTATTTAGTGCAAAATTCCCCCCCACCCCCTTATTTCAGAGCAATTTTAAATGTCTTTCCCCAAGCCATATATCTTTGTTAAACTTACACTGGTCATGTCACCAAATAATGTTTTGTACCTAGAGAACCAAAATAAGCAGAAAATATGTACTTCATTTTGAAAACATTTCAACACAGTAAACGTGTGATGGATTTNTGGTTAGTTGAAACTCATAAAGTCTAGAAAGGTAAAACAAACGACTTTGTTTTTATGCATTAATGTTCTTAGGAATCCACATCAAGGCACGAGAAAATGAAAATGTCATAGACCAAATCACTTCCAATTATATTGTTTTAATAAAATTTTGATTGATTATCAGTTTTGTAGGTTTGTCTATTTTAGTAGAGTTTTGTTTACTCAGAACTTTTGTAAACTGTTGAAATCTTATATTCATCAGATATTAAAAAAAATACTACATTGTGATCTTTTGCTCATACACCTCAACCACCTCTTTTCTTATTCCACATATTAATGATATTTATCTTTAAAAAAAAAGTCTGACTAAACTTAGTTACATACAATAAATGCACCTAATTTTAAGTGTTCAGTTTGATGCATTTGACAAATCCCTATACCTGTGTAACCACTTCCAACTCAAGATTGATTAGTTATCCACAATGCTAATACCATATTGTCTTGATCATTGTGGGTTTTGTATTAATCCTTGAATCTAAGTAAGGTTAAACATCCAACTTTGTTCTTCTATTTTAAACCTGTTTTGTCTGTGCTAGGTCCTTTGAATTTCTATATTAATTTTATAATCAGCCTGTCAAATTTATTAATAAAGCCTGCTGGCATATTTATTGCATTGAATTTATGGATCACTTTGGGGAGACTTGACTCCCCCATACAATAAATGTAATGATATTTATGTTGAGTCTTTTAGTACATGAACATGGTGTTAAGATACTTTCCATCTATTTAGCTCTTCTTGAATTTTTCTCAGCAATGTTATGCAATTTTCAAGGTACGGATCTTGCACATATGTTAAATTCATTCCTAGTTAGTTTTGATGATGTCATAAATGATATTTTAAAAACTTTCATTGCCAGTAAATAAAAATACAATTGATATTTGTATATCAATTCTGAATCCTGTGACTTTTATACTTTAATTAATTTTAATAAATTATTGGTAAATTTTTAGAATTTTCAATATACACAATTGTGTTGTCTGTGAATAATGACCCTTTTATTTCTTCCTTTTCAATTTATGTCTTTTATTTTATTCTTTTCTTTT
>NW_007737815.1:36350-38884 GCF_000696425.1 Galeopterus variegatus | reverse complement strand
AATAATGACCCTTTTATTTCTTCCTTTTCAATTTATGTCTTTTATTTTATTCTTTTCTTTTTCCCCCCTTATTGAACGTGCTAGAATCTCTAGTACAATACTGAATAATGGTGAAAGTGAATACCCTCGCTTTGTTTTGATCTTCGAAGGAAAACACTGAGCCTTTCACCATTAAGTGTGTCCTTACCTGAAGGTGTTTTTTTCTTTTGTGTTATTATTTTTTTAACAGGTGCCCTTCACCAGGCTGAGGAAGATTTCTTCTATTTCTAATTTGCTTAAATTATTCATTTTATTTAAATTGACAGATAAAATTGTATGCATTTACTGCATACAACATATTGTTTTGAAGTATATATACATTGTGGAATGACTAAATATAGCCAATTAGCATATACCTTGCCTCATACAGTTATTTTTGTAACGAGAACATTTTACATCTACTCTTAGCATTTCTCAAGAATATATTTTTAACTTTAGTCACCATGTTGTACAATAGATCTCATACTTATTTCTCCTATCTTACTGAAATTTTGTATCCTTTCACCAACACTTCTCCAATCCTCCTATATTCCAACTGCCAACTTAGCCCCTGGTAACCACAATTCTGCCCTCTACTTCTAGGAGATCAACTCTTTAATATTCCACATATGAGTGACACCAGGTGGTATTTATCTTTCTGTGCCTGGCTTATTTCACTTGCCATAATGTCCTCCATGTTCATCCATGTTGTTACAAATGACAACATCTTTTTCTTTTTTAAGGCTGAATAGTATTTCATTGTGTATACATACCACATTTTCATTATCCATTCATCCATCCAATGATGAGCACATAGGTTGATTCCATATTTTGGCTATTGTGAATAATGCTGCAATGAACATGGGAGTGCAGCTATCTCTTTGACATACTGATTTCATTTCCTTTGGATATATAGCCACGAGCGGGATTGCTGAATCATATGGTAGTTCTATTTTTAATTTTTTGAGGAATCTACATACTATTTCCATAATGGCTTAACAAATTTACATTCACATCAACAGTGTGCAAGGTTTCCCTTTTCTCCACATCTTCACCAACACTTATTATCTTTCATTTACCTGTTGACCATTTATATACCTTTCTTTTGAGAAACATCTATTCAGGATCTATCCCCATTTTTAACTGGACTATTTGTTTTCTCACTATTGAGTTGATTGAGTTCCTTATATGTTTTGGATATTAATCACATGTCAGACATAGAGATTGCAAATATTTTTTCCTGTTCTGTAGGTTGTCTCTTCATTCTGTTGATTGCTGTGCAGAAATTTTTTTGTTTAACGTGATCTCATTTGCCTATTTCTGCTTTTATTGCCTGTGCTTTTTGATTATATCCCAAAAAATCATTGTCCAGACCAAAGTTATGGAGTTTTATTCTAGGAGTTTTTTAGTTTTGGGTATTGTATTTGAGTTTTTAATCCATTTTGAGATGATTTTTGTAGATGGCATGAGACAAAGGTCTAATTTTATTCTTCTGCATGTGAATATCCAATTTTTCCAAGATTATTTATTGAAGAGACTGTATTTTTACCAATTGTGTGTTGTTCGCACCTTTGTCAAAATCAGTTGGCTATAAATATGTGGATTTATTTCTTTGGCTTTCTATTCTGTTCTACTGGTCACTGTGTCTGTTTTTATGCCATACCTTGCTGTTTTGTTACTGTAGCTTTGTAGTATATTTTGAAGTTAGCTAGTACAATGCCTCCAGCTTGTTCTTTTTACTTGAGATTGCTTTAGCTAATTGGGGTCTTTCTTGGTTCCATGTGAATTTTAGGATTATTTTTCTATTTCTCTGATGAATGTCATTGGTATTTGATAGGGATTGCATTGAATCTGTAGATCACTTTGAATAGTATGGGCATATTAACAATATTAATTCCAATCCATCAAAACAGGGTATTTTTCATTTGTTTGTGTCCATCAATTTCTTTTTTATTATTGTTATTTTAATTATTATTAAGCTCTTTATTATATGACAATTTAAAATAAAGGCTTTAATGAATTATTGTCATTGAGAAAAAGCTCTTCATGGTGATGCTTAGATAATCAAAATATTTCATAACTAAAATTATTAAATTATATATCATGCTTATTTTACTTTAATGTGAACTTCAATGAATAAAATTTCACATAATTAAAAAAATATTACCTATATTTATTTATTTAATGGAAAAATAATTTTATTTTATTTTATTTTATTTTGTCAATATACAATGTAGTTAGTTATTGTGTCCCATCACCGAAACCTCCCTCCCTCCTCCCTCTCCCCCCTCCCACCCAGGTGTGTCCCCTCCATTTTCTTGTTGTAAGAACTTCAAAAAAAAAAGTTGTGGTTGTTATATCTTCCTCCCCCTCCCCGTTTTTTTTTGTTGTTGTTGTTGATGTTGTTGTTTGTTTGTTTTTTTGTGTGTGTATCCAAAAGACGCTGAAAGATAAATGCTGGCGTGGTTGCGGAGAAAAAGGAACTCTCATACATTGTTGGTGGGAATGCAAAATGG
>NW_007737815.1:26727-35649 GCF_000696425.1 Galeopterus variegatus | reverse complement strand
TCAAGGTCCATCCATGTTGTTGCAAATGGCAGTATTTCATTCGTTTTTATAGCTGAGTAGTATTCCATTGTGTAGATATACCACATTTTCCGTATCCACTCATCCGATGATGGACATTTGGGCTGATTCCAGCTCTTGGCTTGGAAAAATAATTGATTGTACATAACTGTGGGGAATAGCATTGAATATAAATATGTGTGTGCAATAAGTGATCCTCAAATCAGGATAATTACTATATTTATCGTTACACAATGTAATCGTTTTTTGTAGCTTTTTACCAATTTCTCCCTAAACCCTTTTCCATCCCCCTCTCTGACATCTGGTTGCCTCAATTCCATTCTCTCCTTTTGAAAGTTCAATGAATTGTTGTGATTCTTGTATCTTTTATCTATCTATCTATCTATCTATCTATCTATCTATCTATCTATCTATCTATCTATCTATCATCTATCTATTTATTTTTTGGTTCCCACTTATGAGTGAGGACATGCAGAGTATTTCACTTTCTGTGTCTGGCTTATTTCACTTAATATAATTTTCTTTAATTTCATCCATGCTGTTGCAAATGGCAGAATTTCATTCTTTTTTAAGATACAGTAGTATTCCATTGTGTATATATACCACATTTTCCTTATCCAGTTATCTGTTAATGGACATTTAGGTTGGTTCCAATTCTTGGCTATTGTAAATAGAGCTGCAATAAACCATGGGAGGGAAGGTATTTCTTCAGCATGATGAATTACATTCCTTTGGGTAAACACCCAGAAGTGGGATTGCTGGATTGTATGGTAGTTCTATCTTTAGTTGCTTGAGACAATTCCATACAGTTTTCCTAACAGCTTCACTAATTTACAGTCCTACCAAACATGTAGGAGGATTAACTTTTCTCCACATCCCCATCAGCATTTGTTATTCCCTGTCTTTTTGGTAATGGCCAGTCTAACTGGGGTAAGATGATATCTCAATGTGGTTTTGATTTGCATTTCCCTAGTGCTGAGTGATGTTGAGGATTTCTTTTCAGTGTCTGCTGAATATCTTCCTTTGAGAAATGCCTATGCAGCTCCTTTGCTCATTTTAAAATCAGGTTACTTTTTATTTACTGTTAAATTGTTTGAGTTTCTTGTAAGAAATGAAACCCTTGTTGGATGCATAGTTTGTGAATATTTTCTCCATTTCTGTAGGCTGTCCTTTTGCTCTGTTAATTTTTTTTTATTTTTTAGCATGTGGAAACCTTTTAGTTTGATATAATCCCATTTGTTAAATTTTTCTTTTGTGGTTTTAATAAAAAAATATTTGCCAAGTCCTATATCCTGAACTATTTCCCCTATGTTTTCATTGAGGAGTTTTGTAGTTTCAGGTCTAATATTTAAGTATTTAATTCATTTTGAGTTGATTTTGGTATATGGTGAGAGGTCCAGGTCTAGTTAAATTCTTCTGCATATGGATGCCTAGTTTCCCCAGCACCATTTATTGCAAAGGCAGTCTTTCCCCCAGTGGGTGTCCTTGTTGCCTTTGTCAAATATCAGTTGGCTGTAAGTATGTATGTTGATTTCTGGGTTCTCTATTCTGGTCCATTGGTCTATGAGTCTGGTTTTTATGTCATTACCATGCTGTTTTGGTTACTATAACTTTGTAGTATAATTTCAATTCAGGTGGTATTATGCCTTGGCTTATTTTATTTTCTCAGGATTGCTTTGGCTATTTGGTGTCTTTTGTTGTTCCATATGAATGTCAGGTTTGTTTTTTCCATTTCTGTGAAGAGTATCATTGGTATTTTGATGGGGATTGCATTGAATCTGTACACTGCTTTGGTAGTATGGACGTTTTCACATTATTTCTTACAATCCAAGAGCATGGAATGTCTTTGCATGTCTTTGTGTCCTCTTTAATTTTTTTCAGCAGTGATTTGCAGTTTTCATTGTAGAGTTCTTTCACCTTTTCTTGGTTAACTTTATTACGAGGTACTTAATTTTTTGGTGACTATTGTAAATGGACTTGTTTTCTTGATTTCTTTTTCTGCTAGTTTGTTATTGGATTATAAAAATAATACCGATTTTGATATATTGATTTTGAATCCTTCAACTTTATTTAGCTTATTTATCAGCTCTAAGAGTGTTTTTTTGGTAGAGTCTTTAGGTTTTTCTATATGTATAGGATCATGTCATCTGCCAAGAGGGATATTTTGACTTTGTCTTTTCCAATCTGAATGCCCTTTATTTATTTCTCTTGCCTGATTACTCTGGCTCGTACATCAAATTATGTTAAAAGGGAGTGGTGATAGTGAACATCATTGTCTTGTTCCTGTTCTTAATCCATTCAGGATGATATTTGCAGTGGGTCTGTCATATATGACTTTTATTGTATTGAGACACTTTCTTTCTATGCCTAATTTTCTGAGGGTATGTTGACTATTGTCATGCTTTTTCTGCATCTGTTGAGATAATCATATGGTTTTGTGCTTGATTTTGTTGTTGTAGTATGTCACATTTACTGGCTTGTTTATGTTGAAATATCCTTGTGTCCCTGTGATGAATCCCACTTGATCATGGTGAATAATTTTTTGATGTGTTGCAGTATTCTGATTGCAAATACTTTGTTGAGGATTTTTGCATCTATGTTCATCAGAGATATTGGCCTGTAGTTTTGTTTTTTTTGTAGTATTGTTGTTTGGTTTTGGTATCAAGGTGATGCTGACTTCATAGAATGAAACAGAGAATGGTCTCTGTTTCAATTTTTTGGAATAGTTTGAAGACAATTAGTATATATTCCTCTGTAAAGGTTTGATAGAATTCAGCAGTAATGCCATCTGGTCCTGGGATTTTCTTTGTTGGGAGACTGCTGATTACTGCCTCAATCATTTAGCTTGTTATTGGTCTGTTTAGGTTCTCTATTTCTTCTTGGTTAAGCCTTGATAGTTTGTATGTGTTCAGAAATTTATCCATTTCTTCTAGGTTTTCATATTTGTTGGTATATAGTGGTTTATAATAGTTTCTAATGATTCTTTGTATTTCTGTGGTATCAGTTATAATGTTGCCTTTTGCATTTCTGATTTTTCTTATTTTGGTTTTGTTTCTTCCTCCTCCTCCTTCTTCCTCCTCCTCCTTCCTGCTCCTCCTCCTTCTTCTTCCTCCTTCACCTAACTAATGGTTTGTCTATTTTGTTTATCTTCTGAACAAACCAACTTTTTATTTCATTGATCATTTATATCATTTTTTGGTGGGGTCTCTATTTCCTTTAGTTCTGCTCTTGTTTCTTTCCAACTACTAATTTTGGGGTTGGATTTTTTTTTTTTATTTTTCTAGTTTTTTGAGGTGTAGTGTTAGGCTGATTAATTGAAATCTTTTTGTTCTTTTGGTGTAAGCTTTATTGCAGTAAACTTTCCCCTTAGTAGTGCTTTTGCAGTGTCCCACATGTTTTGGTATGATGTGTCTTTACTTTCATTAATTTCAAGAAATTTTATGATTTCCTGTTTATTGTCCTCTTAGATCCATAGGTCATTCAGGAACATGCTGTTAATTTCTATGTATTTGTGTAGTTTCCAGAATTTTTGCTTGTTACTGATTTCTAGTTTTAATCCATTCTTGTTTGGAAAGATACTTGAAATGATTTAAATTTTAAAATGATTTGTTAAGACTTGACGTGTGGCCTAACATATGTTCTATCATAGAGAACGTTCCATGTGCTGATGAGAAGAATGTATATTCTGTAGTTGTTGTATCAAATATTGTGTAGATATCTTCCAGGTCCTACTGGTCTAATGTGTAGCTTAATTGCTGTGGTTTTCTGTTATTTTTTGTCGACATGATCTTTCCAGTGCGGAGAGAGGGGTGTTCGGGTCCTCCACTATTGTGCTGTGATCTATCTCTCTTTTTAGGTCTAATAGTGTTTGTTATAAGATTTAGTTTCTTTCTCTTTCTCATTTGCATTTTTCACCTACCAGTGTGTTTTGTTCTTTCTTGTGTATTTGTGGTAGTGATTATTGTTTTTCAGAATTCAGAGGCAAGACTACTTTGAGTATTTCTTGCAGGGCTTGTTGTGTGGTAGTGAACTCCTGCAGTTTTTGTTTGTCTGAGAAATACACTATTTCTCCTTTATTTCTCAAGGATAGCCTTGCTGGGCATTGTATTCTTTGCTGGCAGTTTTTCCTTTAAGTATTTTGAACATATAATCTCTTTCCTTCTGGTCTGTAGAGTTTTTGTTGGGAAGTCTGCTCTTAGTTTGATGGGGGCTCCCATATAGGTGACTTGACACTTTTCTCTTGCTGCTTTTAGGATTCTTTGCCTTTGAGCTTTGTCAGTTTGACTATAATGTGTCTTTGAGAGGATCTTTTTGGATTAAATCTGTTTGGGGATATTTGAATTTCCTGGATCTGAAGGTCTGTGTCTTTCCCTATACCTGGGATCTTTTTCATTATTATGTCATTGAATAGATTTTCCATGCCTTTTCCTTTCTTCTCCCCTTCAGGAACACTCACAATTTGATGCTTTTGTGCTGAAGGTTGTCTGCTAGTTCTCTAAGTCTTCATCTTTTAAAATTCTTTTTTCCTTTTTTTTGGTCTACCTTGGTTATTTCAAAAAGAGTATTGTCTAGATTAGAAATTCTTTCTTCTGCTTTCTCTAACCTGTTGCTTAAGTTCTCAGTGTGTTTTTTATTTTGTTACATCAATCCTTCAGTTTCAGGAGTTCCGCTTCATTCTTTTTTAAGGTATTGAGCTCTTTGTAAATTTCCTCCTTCATATGATGGATTTTTAAAAATCATTTCATTATTTTGTCTAACTGAGTCTTCTTGCATCTCATTGAGTTTCCTTAAGATTGTTATTCAGAATTGTTTTTCAGTCATTTCAAGGGTATTTTTCTCTGTGGGGTCTGGTATGTGAGAGTTACTGTATTCCTTTTGTGGTATCATTTTTTCTTGTTTTCCTTTCCTTTTTTTTTTTGGTATTTCTAGTATCTCTCTCTGCTCATCTGGTAGAGCATTTGTCTCTGGTATTACTCTGAAGTGAGCTTTGAGGACAGAGGTTTCCTTCTCTTTTTCTGGACTTTCTTGGTGACTTTCCTCTGTCAATGCAGTTTAGTGGGTGCTGGGCTGCCTGCCTGGTGGCTGTGGCTGCTACTGTGGTGGTGAGCCATCCTTGTAGTGGTAGTGGCTTTGGTGGAACCCCAATGTGGAAGTGTTATCTGTAGCCTGCTCCTGCCTTTTGTTGGATGGTTGGGGATGCCTGGTGCTACTGCGTAAGTCCCTGAGCATGCTCCTCCTTTCTTTTGGTTGGTGGGGCCTGCCTCTGGTTCCCACCTAGGTACCTGCGTGTGCTTCTGCCTCTGTTGGGCAGTGGGGGTTGCCCACAGCTGTTGCCGAGGTCCTCAGGCCTATGTCCTTCAATTTCTTTCATCAGTGTTTTATAGTTGTCAGTGTAGAAATCTGTCAATTCCTTGGTTAAATTTGTTCCTAAGTACTCTCTTTTTTTTTTGTAGCTATTATTAATGGGATTGTTTCTTTGATTTCTTTTTCATACAATTCACTGTTAGTGTATGGAAATGCTACTGAATTTTGTATTTTGATTTTGTATCCTGCAATGAGATGATGATGTCTCTAGGGTTTTCGATCTATAAGATCACGGCATTTGTAAACGGACAGTTTAACTTCCTTTCCAATTTGAATGCCTCTTCTTTCTTTTTCTTAGTTGTTCTGGCTAGGATCTTCAGTACTATATCGAATAGAAGTGGCAAGAATTGGTATCCTTATCATGTTCCAAGTCTTAGAGTTAAAATCTTTCTAACTTTCCCCATTAAGTATAATACTATCTGTAAGTTTATCATATATGGCCTTTATTGTGAATTACATTCCTTCTTACTTGCTTAGATTTTTAAAAAACATATAAATGTGTGTTGAATCTAGTTGAATGCTTTTTCTGTGTCTATTAAAAAGATTGTGTGGCTTTTATCCTTTATTCTATAAATGTGGTAAATTGCATTACTTGATTTTTAAAATTTTAAATTAACTTTGTATTACTTGTATGATGTCAGAGCCTTTCAACAGTATACTTCCATTTCCTTCTTCAAATCTTTGTTATTATTGTCAAACATTTTACTTACACGTATGTTATAAACCTGTAAAATATATCTTTGTTTTATAGAGTCAATTGCCTTTTAAAGAAATTTAAAGCCTTTAATATTTGCTCACTTATTATCTGCCACTTCTGGCAATCTTCATTTTTTGTGTAGAGCTAAATTTTCAACTGGTGTCATTTTTCTTCAGTCTGAAGAACTTTCTTTAACATATCTTGTAATGAAAATTAGGTGGTGATGAAGTCTTTTAACTTTTGTTTTATGAAGATGTGTTTTTTTAACTTCATTTTTTTCTTACAATTTTTTGTTATGGTAAAATATACATTATATAATATTGATCATTTTAACCATTTTTAAGTATGCAGTTCAGGGGTAGTAAGTACATTTATATTGTTATACAACCAATCTCCAGAACTCTTTCATCTTGCAAAACTGAAAGTCTGTGCCCATTAAATAACTCCCATCCCTCCCATCCCCTGGTAACCACTACTCTAAGTTTTTTTGGTTTTGACTACTCTAAGACCTCAAAAAAGTAGAATCATGCAGTATTTGTCTTTATGTGGCTGGCTTATTTTACTTATAATGTCCTCAAGGTTCATACATGCTATAGCATATGTCATAATTGACTTCCCTTTTAAGGCTGATTAATAAGGAATGACTCACTTCTGCCGTTTTGCTATTTATTTTCTATATGTCTTATACCTATTTTGTCCCTCATTTCCTGCGTTACTTTATTTTTTGGGACCCGAAGGATCCCTTTTATCATTTCTTGTATTCATCCTTCATTTTTGAAGAATATTTTTCATATTATAGAATTCTAAGTTGATAAATCCATCCCCCCATCCTGAAACTGTAAACATGTGTTTTCATTGTTTGCTGCCTTGTATTGTTTCTGACAAAAGTCAATAGTTAATAGAGATGTTCCCCTCCATGTAATAAATATTTTTCCCTTTGATGTTAAGATTTTTCTTCTTTATCAGTAGTTTTAAAGAACTTGCTTTTTTTTTTCCATTTTGTCTTTTTTCGTGACTGGTAACGGGATCACAACCCTCAGTGTCACGCCCGTACCGCGACCGGCAACGGGATCGCAACCCTCGGTGTTGCACCTGCACCGTGCTCAACCAGTGAGCGGACCGGTCTCTATATGGGATCCGAACCCTCAACGGGAGCGCCGCTGTGCTCCCAAGTGCCACACTCTACCAAGTGCTCCACCGGGCTGGCCCCAGAACTTGCTTTTGATCTGATTTGCTGTGGTTTTCATTGTGTTTACCCTGTTTGAGGTTCATTGTGGTTCCTGGATCTACAGGTTGATATCTTTCATCAGATCTGGAAAAATCTTGTAAATTATTTTTTCAAATACCTTTTCTTCCCTTTTCCTCTTTTTTTGACACTCCTCTTATAATAGACTTCCCATTTTCATCCAAGAAATTACTGTGCCTGTGACTGTTCATTTTTTTTCTCCACCCCTTTTTCTTTCTGTGCTTCTATTTGGAAACTTTCCTTTGCCTTTTCTTCAAGTTAACTGATATTTTTTTCTATGGTCTTTGTCTAACAATTTCATCATTTCTGTCATTTTTCCTTATGTTTTATTGAACAAATTCTCTTTCCATTTCTACCCTGTAGGCCACAGTCTAGAAAGTGCCCCCAGGCAGAAAACTGAGGAGATTGTGTGGCTCACTGAATTTTTCCCCTGCTCTCAGGGATTATAGACCTTTACTGCCTATTTCTAATTCTGAAAGCAGTTGTTTCATTTATTTTCCACTTTTCTAGTTATTAAAAGTGGGATGACTAGTTCAATATGACTTGCAGTGTGAATTCTCACAATTATCTTTTAATTTTAATGTCTTTAAAATGTTTGTTTCTTTTTTTATGTAGTATGGAAAAATAATGAATGTGAAGCCTAAAGTTTGAGCTGGAGTTAAGCATTCATTTAACATGGGCAACCAGCTACATATGATGCTCTAAAGATATCCTTCATCCTTTGCTATCTGTTTGAATTTTGCTAGGGCCTCCATAATTTCTCTCAGCGTTATTTCAGATTACTCTTTCCCACTTATCAAAGGCATCACTTGCCCTTCTCTGGATTGCTCTTCTCTACTTATTTTAATAAGATTGAATTTTACTTATGCTTGCAAAATTACATGGAGTTGTCTGTAATTGTCTCAGCTCTTGATCTCTTCTCACCCTGATCATTGCTCCAATAGATGCCTAAGAACACTGGACTTAGATTCATAAGGCTGAAGTGTGCATCCGGCATTTCCAGAGCTCTAAAACTGTGTGGGAAACAACATAATTCTCTGAACTGACTCACCTATGGAATCAGTGTGAGAACACACCCTCTTCTTATCTTATGGATTAGGCAATGGTAATGCACAAATATAAGGCTAAGAGCATGTTATTACTTTTGTAGTAACTCATACAACAGGGTCCGAAATCATTTTGTTTTTACTATCTGTGCTTTTTCATTCAGAAAATTATTTTCTGATGTGTCAGACATAACACATTGTCTTTTGACCCATAAAATTTATTTTAAAAAATTGGTTAGAAGACAATGAGAAAAATGTCAAACCCAGTGACTCATTTGGAACTCAAAGTGCACTTCACTTTCTCTACAGTAGATTTCCACACCTGTCCTAGGCTTGCTTAGTGGGTGGACTTCCAGAAACATGAAGGTCCTTAAATTCAGGACCTTTGGGGGACTTCTGGTCAAGATGGCAAAATAGACGCTTCCCAGCATCACTCTCTCCCACAAATCAACCAACTTACAACTATAAAAAAGCAATGACAACCAAGGTGGTTGTTTTAGTCCGTTTTGTGTTGCTATAACAGAAATACCTGAGACTGGGTAATTTATAAG
>NW_007737815.1:21791-26007 GCF_000696425.1 Galeopterus variegatus | reverse complement strand
AAAGAAGATAGGCTTATTTTGCTTATGATTCTGGGATAGCTGCATCTGGCATGGGCCTCAGGCTGCTTCTACTCATGGCGGAAAGTGGCAGGGAGCTGGCGGGTACAAGCAGATCACATGGCAAGAGGAAGCAGGAGAGAGAAGCAAGAGGTATCAGGGTCCTATAAACAATAAGCTCTCATGGGAACTAATAGAGCGAGAACTCACTCATTACTCCCCCCTCCCCCCAGGGAGAGCATTAATCCATTCATGAGGGATCCACCCCATGACTCAATCAGTTTCCAACACTGCCACATGAGTTTTGGAGGGGACAACACATCCAAACTTTATCAGTGGTGCTGCTAGAGCTCAGGGGAAGAAGAGAGACCTACAGAATGCATGAAGTCATGTGTGCAAAAGCCACAATGAGAGAAAGAAAAAACCACTCTGACCATTTCAAGCCTAGGACACTTCCAGGCTGAAGCTTCTGAGCACTCAGAGTAGGAACCAGCAAAAGCTGCAGCTGTGCATTTTGGAAGAAGTTCCTTGGAGGTGGCAGGGGAGAAGAGGGCCTTGGTGGCCCCCGGTCAGCAAGAGCAGTAATAGGGCTCCCATGGACACACATAGGAGCAAGGAGCCACAACAACTGAGAAAAAAGGAGCCACTCAGGCCAGTGAGTCATCACAAAGGACTGAGCATGGCCCATTGCATGGGAAGTATTTGCAGCATGGTTGGTGAGGGAGATGGGCCCACTGTGGGAACACTGAGGCACAGCAAGGACAGCTGATCTGCCCCCCAATCAGTGCAAGACCACTCAGAGGAGACTGGTTAGGAATATAGAATTGCATGGGGTGAGGTTTGATGAAAAGGCCCAGACTAGAGTTTCTACACAATCCAAGTGCACTGGATTGCATGAGAGCCCGAAGTACCTATGAAGCAAACCATTAAACCCTGAGCTGCACAAAAAACCTTCCCTAGGGAATCAGCAGCAAAGCAGCAATTTAGGTCAACCACACAGCTCAAGTACTGGTCCCCACAGAAAGTTCTCCCATTTTAGAAGTAAGCAAAAGACAACAAATTAGTGGTAGCACAGAGTTAAAGTGGTGGGAACAGCAAATAATTGAACATGGAACTGAAAGAAAAAACAAAGTACCCACAACCAGAGACAAAACTTGATATTAACTAGTAAAGGTCTCATTTCACCAAAGAACACCTATCACACCTAGAAGGACTGGAAGTCCCCTGGAATACCAAGACAGAAATGGGAGCGGTCCAGGGACCTCAGTAATGCCCCCCCCGACACCCACAACCAATCCCAAGGGTAGGGGATGTGGACCTCGGCCATGACCCCCCCGACACAAGCAGCCAGCCCAGCAATGACCACTGAGCTGCTGCAGGAAGTGCCCTGGGCTCTCCCACCTGGGGCAGTGGTGGGCCTTGGGCCTCAGCCATGCCTCCCGACACCCACAGCCAGCCCTGGGGTGACCACCCAGCTGCTGCTGGAAGCACCCCAGGATCTTCCAAGCCAGGCAGTGGGGGCCAGAGGGCCTTGGCCATGCCCCCCACCAGCACGTGCAACCAGTCCAGCAATGACCACCAAGCTGCAGCAAGAAGGGTCCCAGGTTCCTGAACTGGAGTGGTAAGGGGGCAAGGGCTTTTGCCACACCCTGCTGACATCTGCACCCAGCTCGGCAATGACCAAGCCACTGCTGGAAGTCCCCCAGTCTCCCCTGTGGAAATGTGGGGGGTGCCACAGGCCTCAATCCCACTCCTCCTCCGCCTTCCTCTTTCTTCCATCCCATTTCCTTCCCCTTTCTTTCTCTCCCTCCCTCCCTGCTGCTCTGCAGCAACATCCTAGACTGTAAAAAATAATATTAATAAAATTACATTTTCTTTAAAAAAAAAAAGTACATTTGGGACCTTTTATTTATAGTGATTCTGTGTTCCAAAGATTTTTCTTTAAAGCTAGTTGTTTGGGAATTAGAACTTGTTTCCGGCCGGCCCGGTGGCACACTGGAGAGTGCGCTGCTTGGGAGCACAGCGGCGCTCCCACCGAGGGTTCGGATCCCACGTGGAGACCGGTTCCCGCTCACTGGCTGAGCGCGGTGCGGGCGCAACACCGAGGGTTGCGATCCCGTTGCTGGTCCCTGGTACGGGTGCGACACCGAGGGTTGCGATCCCTTTACTGGTCAGTAAAAAAGACAAAAAGGAATAAAAAAAAAAAAAAAAGAACTTGTTTCCTACGGAACATGTTAATCTTGACTGCAGCTAAACAAACCCATAATACTTGTACTGGACTGAATTATGTCCCCCCCACCCAAACTCCCTGAAGTTTGAATTGTGTCTCCCAAGTCTTGTGTATTAGAAACTTGGCCCCCACTGTGACTGTTAAGAGGGTGGGAAATCCTATTATGGTGATTGAAAGGTGGAGCCTTGAAGAGGAAACTGGATTGTAGGACCACGAAGTAGAGAATGGATTAAAAATGGTGGTCAGGGTCAGGATTCCAAGGGCTTTAAAAGAAGAGGAGAGTCTCTCTCTCCTCTCTCTGTTTCCACCATCTTGCGATGTGAGACCCCTGGGTCACTGTCACCACCAGCAGATGGACTTTGGACTTCCCAGCCTCAGAAACTGTAAGCAATAAATGTTGTTTTTCCTTACAAATCACCCAGTCTCAGGTATTTTATTATAAGCAACATAAATAGACTAATACAGTAGTTTTCTCACACACAGTGTCGTCGTAGTATATGGGTTAAGTGACACAAATAAACTAATATTTGTGTGACAGATATTTGAGCTATGAAGATGAAAGGTAGTTTTAGCTTGAATACCTGAACAAGAGGTATCTCTGATAGGTGCATTTCCTTAGATCTGATTCACTGGTAGATAATTAATTTTTAGCAGCTTGTGTTCACTGGTGAAAATTTTTCAGATTTCACTCTTGCACTCAGAACAAGAACATGGATTTTTTTTTGTCTTATTTTGCATATATTCTAAGAGCTGAGGATCTTTTATTGGATACTCAATGAGGCCAGGGGCTTGACGATGATGGCATTTCATGTTTCATTCCTTAAATTTGCTAATATGTCCAATTATGTGTGTGTATATATTTTCCTCTCCATGCCATGTTACACATAATATACAATACAAATGTGCCATATACTAAGTATGGCTGAATAATTAAGTGTACTTGTGTAATAGACCCACTCCCCTCAATCACACACTTTCTTTTTCAAGCTTTCCTTCTCAGTCACTCACATCAGTCTAAATCTTGAAAAGTGAAGCAAGACTTCTCTCTCCACTGCTCTTTTCAAGCATTCTTTACATCAGGATGCTTGCTTTTGAAAACTGGCACTTCATATCATTGCATTTTATTCTTCATATCCACATTTTGAATAGGAAAAAAAAATGCTTCCCTTGGCTTGCTGAGATTTTTCTTAGGTAGAGAAAAGTAATATGGAATGAGTCAGTTTTGGAGACTATGGGGAGTTGGTTAGAGGAGTAATTGAAACTAAACTTCAGTTTAGTAACTAAACTTACTAAACATAAGGTGCCACTCTATGAGGACTTTAGAGTGATGTAGTTATTACCAGCACTTTTAGCAGTGTCAGGATTTTGCTAGTCATTGTGGGAATTTCACTCTGATGAGTGAACAAACAGGGTGATAAAAACAGCTTTACTGTAACACTGGTGGAGCCCCATGGCTTTCCTCATGTGAGATTTTGTTTTCAATTTCCGGAAAGTAGGAAAGTCAATTTAAGTGAAAGAGGAAAATCTCATTTTACTAATCCAAGTCATCAGTGAAACAGAATTTTTCCATGAAAAACATTTTAATTTTTCTTAAATTTAAGAACATTTTATTTATTCATTTATTTATTTTTATTTCTTCCAAGTTTTATTTTATTTTGTCAATATACAATGTGGTTGATTATTGTGGCCCATTACCGAAACTTCTCTCCCTCCTCTCTCTCCCCCCTCCCTCCCAGCAATGTCCTTTCTGTTCACTTGTCATATCAACTTCAAGGAATTGTAATTGTTATGTCTTCTCACCCCCCCATTTTTTGTGTATTTATTTATTTATTTTTAGCTCCCATAAATTAGTGAGAACATGTGGTATTTCTCTGTCTGTGCTTGACTTGTTTCACTTAATATAATTCTCTCTAGGTCCATCCATGTTGTTGCAAATGGCAGTATTTCATTCTTTTTTATAGCTGAGTAGTATTCCATTGTGTAGATATA
>NW_007737815.1:0-20791 GCF_000696425.1 Galeopterus variegatus | reverse complement strand
TGCAGTCCCACCAACAATGTATGAGAGTTCCTTTTTCTCTGCAACCTCACCAGCATTTATTATTCACAGTCTTTTGGATATTGGCCATCCTAACTGGGGTGAGATGGTATCTCAGAAAATTTTAATTTTAATTTTTTTTAATCCTCTAAGATGGCTGACCACAGAGGTCTAGTGCCAGCTCCCTTCCTCCATAAAAAGAGACCAAAACAATAGACAAACAAATATACTTTTACTAGAATGACTGAGAAAGTGTGCTGCAGAGCACCGAGGGGATGATGAGATCCTTGTGAAGCATGAAAAATGGGAATGGCACATAGAGAGCAGAGCAGGGCATCCAGCCTCTGCCCCTGCTACAGGGACTGGTTCAGAATCAGGTGGAGAGAAGGCAAGCTGGGAGAGACCTCAGCTATTTCCACTGCCCCCCCCAATACCAGTAATCCCCACCACAAGAGAGTCCCCCAGTCCTTTTGGGACCCAGGCCTGATTAGACAGTAGCTAAGAGATAGTGTAGCTGCATGGTCTCATAGTGAGAGCCCAAGGAGAGAAAAACCCCTCTTGCCCTTAGTGGCTGAGATGCAGCATTGTCTTGGAGCTGAATCCACAGCGGGAGTGTGCCCTGCCCTGGAACCAGTGAGACTGACTCCCTTTGTCTGGAGGCTGTGCCTACATTCGACCACATTCACATGGGAGCCAGTGGGACCATGGACCAGGCTTCCTGGACCCTAGACAGAAAGATGGAGACCCTAGCATCTGAACCCATGCAGCACCACTCCTCTCCAGGTGAGCAGACAGACCAGCAGAGTTGAAAAGCCACCAAGGTGTGGTGTTTCCTCACATTTACAGCCTGCCCTGCACAGCCCGTGGACCTGCAATTGCCCACAGTCAACCTCGTGGTAGCCCTGCCTCCTGACATGAACATCCACACATTTGCTTGAGTGCCAGCAGGACCACAACCCCACAGACCCACTGAACCCCAGGTGCCCACACTGGCCCAACTCAGCCTGGCAATAGCCCTGCCCCATCATGATGCTCTATATGTTCACACAGGTGCCAGCAGGACCACAAACCTGGCTGCCTGGAGGCTAGACCAGACAGAAGAACAGAGACCCAGCATCTGATCCCATGTGACACTCCCTTCCCTCCCCTATGAGATGGACAGGCTGAGCAGTTGGGTGGGAAAGCTGCCAATAAGCCATTTTTCCCCATGTCTGCCCACACTGACAGTTAGCCCAATGGTGGTCCCTCCTCCTTCCCCAGCCCTCCACAGCTCTAGAGAGCTTCTGGGTGCTGAGGCATCTATGCAGTCTTGCATCAGACATGAAGGTTGATCCAATGGACCTCTACAGAGCTGTGGGGAACTCCTGCAACAATGCACACCTGCTCACCGACGTATGATGAATCATTCACTCCAGCAAGAAACTGCTGAGGGCCCCACTGCCTAGGCCACAAAGTCACACACAGACAACTCCAAGATTGAATACAGTTGAAGAAGTTGCATGAAGGCTGCACTACCATCCTCACCCATATCCAAACAAAACACCCAATCTGACTGTCAATATAGAACACGTTTACAGGAAAGAGTCTCTCCCTTCAAAAACCACACTCAGAATTAAAAGAAGTGATTATTCCACCAAAGGCCCAGACATCAACACGGAGACATGAGAAGCATTAAAAAAACAGGGAAACATGACTCACTCAAAAGAAGACTACAATTCTCCAATACCAGACCCCAAACAACAGGATGCTGACAAATTGCCTTAAGAGGAATCCCAAATGGCAGTACTAAGGAAACTCAACATGATAGATAAAAAAACAGAGAGAATTCACGATGAAGTCAAAAATAAAATCCAGGACTTATATGAGAAATTCAACAGAGATACACATATACACATGCACACCCACATAAACACTAAGCAGAAATCCCAGAACTGAAAAATTCATTCAATAAAATAAAGAATACAACCGAGAGCACAAGCAGCAGGCTAGAACAAGTAGAATAAAGAATTTCTGAAGTGGAAGAAAGTCTTTTTGAATTAACACAGTTGGATCAAGAAAAAAAAAAAAAGAAAAGAAAAAAGAATTAAAAAAATTAAGAAAACCTACAAAATCTTTCTGAAAACTTTAATATACAAAATCTGTAGTATGGGTGTATTGAAAAGGGAAGAAAATGGGAAAGGCATTGAAAGCCTATTTAATGAAATAATAGCTGAAAACTTCCCAAATTGGGAGACATAAGGTCCTACAGGTCAAAGAACTTCAAAGATTCCCAAACAGATTAAACCCCAAAAGGACTGCCCAAGGCATGTAATAGTCAAGTGATCAAAAATCAAAGACAAAGAAAGAATTCTGAAAACAGCAAGAGAAAAGCTGTAGTTTGAGAAACTTTCACACTGTTTTCCATAGTGGCTGCACTAATTTATAGTCCCCCCAACAATGTAGAAGGGTTCCCCTTTCTCTGCATCCTTGCCAGCATTTGTTATTCTCTGTCATTTTGATAATGGCCAGTCTATCGGGGATGAGATGATATCTCAATGTGGTTTTAATATGCATTTCCCTGAAGCTTACTGATTTTGAGCATTGTTTCATGTTTCCATTGGGCGTGTCCTCACTCATAAGTGGGAGGTTAAAAAATAAACAAAGAAAGAAAGAAAGAAAGAAAGATACAATGATCACAACAATACACTGAATTTTCAAAAGGAGAGAACAGAACAGAAGTTACCAGAGGTGGGAAATGGAGAGGGAAGGGGGACAGTTAACAAGAAATTGGTAAAGGGCCACAAAAATGATTACATTTTGTAATTTTGAATATGCTAATTGTCTGGATTTGAGCATCACATATTGCCAACAGATATTGATATTCAGCACAGTAGTGTACAAATACATACAATCAATTATGTTTTAATAAAATGTAAAGAGAAAAATAAAGAAAAATAACAAAATGAACAAAACAAAGAAGCAAGCAAAAAAAAACCAAAAACCAAAAACCAAAAACCAAAAACCAAAAAAAAAAAAAAAAAAAGAAAAAGAAAAAGAAAGGGGTCAAATTAACTATAAGGAAATCCCCATCAGGCTAATAGCAGACTTTGCAACAGAAACCTGACAGGCCATGCAACAGTGGGATGACATATTTAAAATGCTGAGAGAAAAAACCCTGCAAACCAAGAATACTATATCCCGCAAACATTTCTTTCAGAAATTAAGGAGAAATACTATCTTTCCCAGACAAACAAAAACTGTGAGAATTCACCACCACAAGACAGGCCCTTCAACAAATCCTCAAGGAAGTTCTACATCTGGAATCAAAAGAGCGATATATGTCAATATAAATACACGAGAAAGAATAAAGACTGTTAATAGAACAGATTTGCAAATGAGGAAGAGAAAGAAAATGTATTTTATCACCACACACACACACACACACACACACACACACACACACACACACACACACAAAACCCAAGAGCAAAGACAAACAATAAAAGGAACAAATTAAGCATAAAACAACCATAAAGAAATTAATAAAATGGCAGGAATAAGAAAATACATTTCAATAACAACCCTGATTGTAAATGGATTAAAATCTCCACTTAAAAGATATAGACTGGCTGAATGGATTAAAAAATTAGACCCAAGTATATTCAACTGCCTTCAAGAAACTCACTTCATTGGTAAAGACACACATAGACTAATAGTGAAAGAATGGAAAAAGACATTCCATGCAAATGGAAACCAAAAACAAGCAGGAGTTGCCATACTTATATCAGATAACATAGACTTCCAACCAAGAACAATAGAGACAAACAAGGACACTATATAATAAAAGGATCAATGAAGCAAGAGGAAATAACAATCATAAATACATATGCACCCAACATTGGAGCATCCGGATATGTAAAAGCAACTGTTTTGGATCTAAGGGGAGAGATAGACACGAACATAGTAATAGTCAGCACTGAACAGATTATTGAGATTAAGAATTAGCAGAGAAATATTGAATTTAAATAGCACTTTAGACCAAATGGACTTGACAGACATACCTGGAAAACTACATCCAACAACTGCAGAATATACATTCTTCTCATCAGCACAGGGATCATTCTCCAGGATAGACCACATTAAGCCACAAATCAAGTTTCAACAAATTTTAAAAGACTGATATCATATCAAGTATATTTTCAGACAGCAATGGTTTAAAATTAGAAATTAACAAAAAACAAAACTTTGAAAACTATACAAATTCACAGAAATTAAGCAACATGCTCCCAAATGACCAATGGGCCAAAGAAGAAATAAAGCAGGAAATCAAGAGATCCCTTAAAACTAATGAAACTACAAGCAAAACATGCCAAAAATTATGGAATATTGGAAAAGCAGTACTAAGAGGGAGGTTTACTGCAATAAACACTTCCATTAAAAGAATAGAAAAACTTCAAATAAACAACCTAATGTTACATCTCAAACAACTAGAAAAAGAAGAAAAATTCAATTCTAAAACTAGGAGATGGAAAGGAACAATTAAGATCAGAGCAGAACTAAGTGAAGTAGAGACCAACAGAATGATACAAAAAAATCAATGAAACAAAAAGTTGTTGCTTTGAGAAGATAAACAAAATAGAAAAATCGTTGGTCAGACCACCTAAAAAAGAAGAAAGAAGACCCAAACAAATGAGAAATAAAAAAAGAGACTTTGCAACTGATACCACAGAAATACAAAGAACCATTAGAAACTATTACAAACAACTAAATAACAACAAATTTGAAAATCTGGAGGAAATGGATGAATTTCTGGGCACATAGAAGCTACCAAAATCCCTACAATGAGAACTACAAAACACTGCTGAAAGAAATGAAAAGGACACTAAAAGAGGGAAAGACATTCCACGTTCATGGATTGGAAGAATTAATGTTGTGAAAATGCCATACTACCCCATGTGACCTACAGATTCAATGAAATCCTCATCAAAATACCAATGACATTATTCATAAAAATAGAAAAAACAAACCTAACATTTGTATGGAATATTAAAATACCCCAAATAGCCAAAGAAATCCTGAGAAAAAATTAAGCCAGATGCATTACACTACCTAACTTCAATCTATACTACAAAGCTATAATAACTAAAATGGCATGGTAATGGCATAAAAACAGACACATGGACCAATGGAACAGAATAGAGAACCCAGAAATCAACCCATGTACCTACAGCCAAGTGATCTTCAACAAAAGCACCAAAAAAACACATAGGAGAACGGATATCCTCTTCAACAAAAGGTGCTGTATGTATATCAATGTTAGAAGAATGAAACTGGAACTATACATCTGTCCATATGCCCAAATCAACTTAAAATTGATTAAATAACTTAGATATAAGACCTGAAACTATAAAACTACTAAAAGAAAACATAGTAGAAATACTTCAGGATGTAGGACTGGGCAAAGACTTTATGAATAAGACCTCAAAAGTACAGGCAAGTAAAGGAAAAATAAACAAATGGGATTATATCTAACTAAAAAGCTTCTGCACTGCAAAGGAAACAATTAGCAGAGTTAAAAGACAACCTACAGACTGGAAGAAAGTATTTGCAAACTGTACATTTGACAAAGGATCAACATCCAGAATATTAAGGAACTCAAACAACTTAACAGCAAAATAAATAAGTAAACTAATTGAAAAATGGGCAAAGGAGCTTAATAGGCTTTTCTCAAAGGAATATATATGAATGGCCAACAGACACATGAAAAAATGCTCAACATCACTAATCATCAGGGAAATGCAAATCAAAACCACATTGAGATACCATCTCATGCCAGCTAGACTGACTACAGTCAAAAAGACAGAGAATAACAAATGCTGGGGAGGATGCAGAGAAAGGGAAACCCTTCTGCACTGTTGGGACTATAAGTTAGTACAGCCAATATGGAAAACAGTATGAAGTTTTCTCAAAAAACCCTTCTGCACTGTTGGGACTATAAGTTAGTACAGCCAATATGGAAAACAGTATGAAGTGTTCTCCCATCAACTACAGATAGAACTACCATATGATTCAGCAATCCCTTTACTGGCCGTATACCCAAAGGAATGGAAATCATTATGTTGAAGGAATACCTGCACTCCCATATTTATTGAAGCTCTATTTAGAATAGCAAGATATGGGCCAGCCCCGTGGCTCACTCGGGAGAGTGCAGTGCTGTTAATGCTGAGGCTGTGGGTTTGGAACCTATATAGGGATGGCCTGTACGCTCACTGGCTGAGCGTGGTGCAGATATCACCATGCCAAGGGTTGCGATCCCCTTACCAGTGAGAAAAAAAAAAAGAAAAAAAAAGAATAGCAAGATATGGAATCAACCTGAATGTCCATTGACAGACAACTGTATAAGGAAAATGTGGTATACAGTATGGAGTACTACTCTGACATAAAAAAGAATGAAATTCTGCCATTTCCAGCTAGACAGATGAGGTTGGAGAAAATTATATTAAGTGAGATAAACCAGGCACAGAAACAAACACTGCATGTCCTCACTCATAAGTAATGAGTCAAGGGTAGGGTCCGGGGTCCCGATAGTTGCCCTCAACCCACCCAGTCCTCTTACCAGATTCTTGACTCTGCCACAGGAAAGAATTCAAGGGAAGAGTCACAGTAGAAAGTGAGAGCAAGTTTAATATAATACATAGGAAATACAGGTTCCACAGAGAGAGTGAGGCATAGCTCCAGAGACTGAGCAGGGCCCACACCAAGTTTAACACAAAACTAAGTCTGGTACAGACACCAAGTGTAACACAAAAGGAGGAAAATCACACTTAAAGTTTGGTACGGGGCTGGCCCCGTGGCTCGCTCAGGAGAGTGCGGTGCTGGGAGCATGGGGGCCGCGTGTTTGGATCCTACGTAGGGATGGCCTGTGCACTCACTGGCTGAGCACGGTGTGGACCACACCATGCTGAGGGTTGCGATTCCCTTACCGGTCCAAAAAAAAAAAAAAAGTTTGGTACAAAGTGCAGGCTGGCTCAAGAGAATGAGCAGTGCTTACTGAAAGTAAGTTAGATACAAAGCAAAATATACAAACCTCAACCAGTGAGAAGCTGGTTGCCTCCAGGAAAGTGAGCAACAATAACCCCATCTTCAGATGCGGTTGGCTTTTACAGTTTCTCCATCTAATGAACACTCAATTTACTGGGTGGTTCCCAGTTATGTAACATTTAGTCTTGCACATGCTCAGTCGGTCCCTTCCTGGAGCATGTTCATTGGTCAGACCCTATCACATGCACAAGGCATATTCAAGAATGTTCTGTGCTCCCTACTGAGCATGCCCAGCCACGGGATTTGAATAAGCCAGCCCCTTGTGTTCTCATTTTCCCTGAGTTGGTGCTAAAAATACATCTTACTGGCTATAGTAACTTTCCTCCAGGGAAGACCTCAGAGGAGGGAGTCTGAGACCTCAGAGAATGGCTGGAAACCCAAAGGCATGTCCTGAAACCTAAGCCCCAGGAAACTGAGCACCTCCTGTATCAGTAGTTAATAATGAAAGAAAGAAAGAGAAAAAGAAAGAAGGAAAGAAAGACACAACAGTCACAATAATGCATTGAACTTTCAGAAGGATAAAACAGAGCTGTGGTCACTACAGTTGGGAAGTGGCAGGGAGGTGGCTAGTGAGAAATTGGTTAATGGACGCAGGAATGGTTACATCTTATAATGATGCACTTGCTAATTGTACTGATTTGATCATCACACATTGTATATAGTATTGATATGCAACTCCATATCCCACAAATATGTTTAATCAATTATTTCTTAATAAAAAAGAAAAACGTTTTAAGTTATTTTTAAAATGTCCTCCCTCCCACTTTTAAAAAAATATTCCTGCTCTTCCTCATATCCTTGCTACAAGGAAGAGGCCTTCTGACTAAGGGATTATTGTACTGTGAGACTCCTCCTTTGGGATGTGAAGTAATTCAAGATGGAAATAATTCAGGAACAAGTGGGATTTGAGAAATGGCAATTGGAGACTGAAATGTGGAAACTCTTTGAGTTGTTCTCACTCCTCTGTGGCCCATAAGGATGAGATACAGCCTGTCAGCTCCTGAGAATATGGTAACCAACAGGCCAGGACAGCTAGATGTATGTTACTGCCTAACTGTATTTGCCTTTTGTTAACCATGAATACTTACTAAAATTTTGTTTGACCATTTCTGCCTTATCACTTCATGATTAGGAGATTGAAAAAATTAGAAATTTTACCTAATCATATGGGACAGAGTTTTAAGAAAGTCTGAATACAAAATTATAGCTAGATACAAGGAAGAGTTTCTAGTACTGGAGGGTGACTATTGTTTACAATAATTTATTGTATAATTTTAAATAGCTAGAAGGGAGGATTCTGAATGCTCCCAAACAAATGGTAAACGTTTGAAAATGGTGCTGCAGACTGGATGCCCACACAACCTCAATGAAGCTTAATCCTCACTGTAACTGTTGAGAGTGGGAAATCCTATTATGGTAATTGAAAGGTGGAGCCTTGAACATGTGATTAGATTGTAGGTCCATGCCATAGAGAATGGATTAAAAACGGTGGTCATGGGCATGGTTCTGAGGGCTTTAAAAGGGAGTGAATGAGGAGGTTAGTCTCTCTCTGCTCTCTCTGCTTCCACCATCTTGCAATGTGAAATCCTTGGGTCACTGTCACCATCACCAGATGGACTTTGGACTTTCCAGCCTCAGAAACTGTAAGCAATTAATTTTGTTTTCTTTATAAATCATCCAGGGCCGGCCCGTGGCTCACTCGGGAGAGTGTGGTGCTGATAACACCAAGGCCACGGGTTCGGATCCCATATAGGGATGGCCGGTTCACTCACCAGGTGAGCGTGGTGCTGACAACACCAAGTCAAGGGTTAAGATCCCCTTACCGGTCATCTTTAAAAAAAAAAAAAAAAAAAAAAAGATAAATCATCCAATTTCATGTATTTTGTTATAAGCAACAGAAACAGACTAATACAAAAGGATATGCTAATTATTCTGATTTGGTCACTACACATTGTATACATGTAGGCACATATTGCATTGTACCCAATAAATGTATACAAATATATGTCAATTAAAAATTAAAAAGTTGAAAAAAAAAAAAAAGAAAATGGCCTCTCTATGACAAGAACTACAAATCACTGTTGAGAGAAATTAAAGAGGACACAAAAAGATGGAAAGATACTCCATGCTCTTGGATTGGAAGAATTAACATTGTGAAAATGTCCATACTACCCAAAGTGATCTAAAGGTTCAATGCAATCCCCATCAAAATACCAATGACATTCTTCACAGAAATAGGAAAAGCAATCCTAACATTCATATGGAAAAACAAAAGACCATGAATAGCCAAAGCAATCCCGAGGGGGGAAAAAGATAAAGCCAGAGGCATAACACTTGCTGACTTCAAACTATACTACAAAGCTATAGTAACCAAAACAGTATGGTACTGGTATACAAACAGACACATGGACTAATGGAACAGAATAGAGAATCCAGAAATCAGCTTATACACCTACACCCATCTGATCTTTGACAAGGCACCAAGAACACTCACTGTGGAAGAGACTGCCTCTTCAATAAATGGTGCTGGAAAAATTGGACATCCATATGTAAAAGAATAAAACAAGACCCATACCTCTCACCATATACTAAAATCAACTCAAAATGGATTAAAGACTTAAGTATAAGACCTGAAACTATAAAACTTATAAAAGAAAACATAGGAGAAACACTTCAGGAAGTAGGACTGGGTATAGACTTTATTAATATGACCCCAAAAGCACAGGCAAGAAAAGGAAAAATAAGGGAATGAGATTATATCAAAAGAAAAAGCTTCTGCACAGTAAAAGAAACAATTAACAGAGTTAAAAGACAACAAACAGAGTGGGAGAAAATATTTACAAACTATGCATCTGACAAAGGATTAATATCCAGAACACACAGGGAACTTAAACAACTTAACAGCAAAAACCCAAGTAACCCGATTAAAACATGGGCAAAGGAGGTTAATAGGCATTTCTCAAAGGAAGATATTTGAATGGCCAACAGACACAAGAAAAAATGCTCAACATCACTAAGCATTTGGGAAATGCAAATTAAAACCACATTGAGATATCATCTCACTCCAGTTAGGCTAATATCCAAAAGACTGAGAATAACAAATGCCGACAGGGATGCAGAGAAAGGGGAACCCTCCTACATTGTTTTTGGGACTGCTAAATTGTGCAGCCATTACGGAAAATGGTATGGAGGTTCCTCAAACAATTACAATTAGAACTGCCATATGACCCAGCCATCTGCCTCGCTGGGCATATACCCAAAGGAATGGAAATCATAATGTCAAAGGAATGCCTGCATTCCCATGTTTATTGCAGCTCTGTTTACAATAGCCAAGTTGGGATCAGCCTAAATGCCCATCATCAGACTAGTGGATAAGGAGAATGTGGTATTTCTACACAATAGAATACTACTCTGCTATAAAACAGAATGAAATACTGCCATTCACAGCAACATGGATGAACTTAGAGAAAATTATTTCAAGTGAAATAAGCCAGGCACAGAAAGAGAAATACTGCATGTTCTCATTTATATGTGGGAGCTAATAAAAATAAATAAATAAAGAGGAAAAAAATGACACAACAATCACAATAATTCCTTGAACTTGTTAAGAGAAGAGAACAGATGTGATGTTGATGGGGGGGGGGAGCGGGAAGGGGAAAAGAGCAGTTGATAAAGGGGCATGAAAATAAGTACACTGTATAATGATAAATATGTACAAAAAATTAAAAAACAACAATTAGAAGTTAAAAAGTTAAAAAAAAATAGAGAAAATGGCATCCCCAAAGGTTAAGTTCTGCTGATAAAAGTGATTGTTGAAACATCCCCAAGGGCAAGGTAAGTCTGAGCACCTGAAGATTCACTTCTCCCACAGATGTTCTTTCACCATTGTTACCTTGGAGGGTCTAGCTTAAATTTATTAAGGGACATACTTTTACTTGTATGTGCTCAATGTGAAAAAAAAATAGTATCTAAAGACACAAGATATGCTCTTCATCCCCCTCTATTTCTTTCTTTCTTTCTTTTTTTTTTTTCCTTTTTGTCTTTTTTCGTGTCTGGCAACGGATCGCAACCCTCAGTGTCGCGCCCGTACCGGACCAGGACCGGCAACGGGATCACAAACCTCGGTGCTGCGCCCGCACCTCGCTCAGCCAGTGAGTGGGAACCGGTCTGTATGTGGGATCCGAACCCTCGACGGGAGCACCGCCATGCTCCCAAGTGGCGCACTGTAGCAGTGTGCCACCGGGCTGGCCCATCCCCCTCTATTTCTAAGTTTTAATTTTTGGGTTTATTTTAGAACAATTCTGATTTAGTTACAGTCACCCAGAATAACCCAAGGGACCTAAGTATCACAGAGTGCTATAATGTCCCATAGAACATGGAAACAACTCTATTTCACAATTCTAGTAGGTATCCTTTTTTAGAGCCTGATATACTAAAGAAAACTCATGGTTTTATTTAACTTTTGTTTCTGCAAGATTTTGTAAACTTAATGAAGTTCGCTAGCCCCTACAAACCTTTTATTTTTGTTTCTTCCTCCAAAGTCAAAACTCCTAACATTTTTCTGTTTGTTTCTCGACTTCAGGTTCAAGGTAATTGATGCTAAGAGAAAGTAGATCCACTACTTCTTGTTTTAATAATAAGATTTTTCTGCTCTGCTTCAGCCTTTTTTCTCTCCTAACCGTCTTTAATCCCATGTCTCCCTACTTATGTCCTAGGTCAACTGTGCTAACTTGATCTGTGGAAACGTGCTGTAGATGGCCCTTGCCCTTTTGGACTAAGTTGTTCTGGCACGTAGTTTATTTTTTTTTGTAGAAAGCATGCATTGGTGTTTTTAAAACGTCCCAGCATTTGGAGAACTTTTGCCCAAGTCAGTATCCTGAAAAACATCTCAAGAATAGAACAAAAGAAAAAGGGAATAAAATGCTGCAGCCAGTAAGAATTACTGTTGAGTTACACAATCTGTACATATGAGAATAGGTCATTATTAAAATGCAGAATACTATAACTCACCAAATTAATATATAAAAAGAGAAAGAACATATGATCATCTTTTTATAGATGAAAAAGCATTTTATGGAATTCATCCCCCATTCTTGAAAATGAACTTATAATATGATGCAATTATATTAACATAAAATATTCTTAACATAATATGAAGGTAATTCAAAAAGTTCATGAAAAGATTTTTATTATCTTTTAATTCTATTTTTCCATGAACTTTTTGAAGTACTCTCATAAAATTATAGTCAATGCTCCATGTTAAAAAAGACCAGCTCCTAGAACATCTAGAAACCACTCCTTTAGGACCAAGAGAAAGATGTTCATTATGACACTGTTCTTTAATGAAGTCTAGCAAAAGTAACAAATTAGTGAAAGAAATGAGGGCTATAAAGTTATAAAAGAGAATGCAGAATAAATATTTGTAGGTGCTATGGTTATGTGCATTAAAAACCCAAGTGGGTCATCTGAAAATCTAATAGAACAACAAGAAAATTCAATGAGGTGGCAGAGTACATTGAGAAAAAAGTAATAGCTTTCCATATACAAAATAAAACAATATAGAGAAATATAATTGAAGAGAAGCACTTACTAAACATAGCCACAAAAAAGTGAAATACAGAGGAATAAACTTAAAAAGAAATATACTTATAAATATTTATTAGGTTCTGAAGGGTTTGTAAGGGTGTACGTTAGATATACAATATCAACTGAGGAATGTAGGCATGAGACACTTTACCCCTCAGCCCAAATTTCTGTCAACTTTTGTCGTCTTCTGACCTTTGACATTTCACTATCAGCATCTTATTTACTTGAAGGAATAATTATCTTGCCTTTTAGATCTCTTAAAATATGCAAGCTCTTCTCTACTCCCCGCTTCAAAGCGCCCCATCTACTCCCTGCTTTGAATTTGGTTATAAGCCTAGAAACAGATTTTGACTAACTTAAGCAAAAGACACGATATTGAAGGAGACTGATGAGTTCACAGAATTGAATAGAGGATGGAAGAGAATAATTTTTCCTTAGAAAGGGCAGGAAGCTGGGAAGACAAATTGTCAGCAGTGGGAACTTGTGAAATTTCTCCCTGGCTTCTGCCGTTGAGTAACTTAGTGCCAGTTGGTTTTCTGCCCTTTGGAATATTCAGCTGTAGAATCAGACACTTGGGAGAGAGAATCCAGTCTGCTTAGCTTGGACCACTGACCTATCCTACTACCTAGGAAAGAAGGTGGACTGTGACTGGCAACCCACCAGGAATATATGGAGAGGAGAAAAGGAAATTATTTTAAGAAAGTAAAGATATTTAATTGGTACAAGAGACAGAAGTGATGCCTGGCAGACTTATAATGAAATGTATTCACTGCCATTGATACCTTGGTGTAAATAAATGTATTAGAATTCATATTACACCTGTACTTGGTTAAGTTGGAGGGAACAGTATTGAGTGTTATATGCTGGCCACATGCTACATACTCTTACAAATTCTATTTGATTTAATAGAAAAGGATGATAGTGGAGCCCAGGAGCAGAGGTGATGATAAAAGAGAAGTGCTGGAAAGAGGGAAAATAGAGAAGGAGCAAGGGCCTCCTGAAACCAGCTTTTATACATAAGCCTTGCCTGAATATAGAAATCGTGTGAAGGTTGCCAGTGAGTTTCTATTCAATTGTTTCTCGTCCTTATGAAACTTGACTTGGTTTGGATGTTTTGTATTACTTTCCAGTAGCAACACATCAGAGACTTTAAAAATTATCCACGTTGGATAGACTTCTCCTGGAATTCTGGTTTGTAATTCCCCTGTCACTGAATGTACAATGGGTGATGAGAAGCAGATTTCCCTCAAGATACATAATATCTAAGGAATTTCATAGGTCATGGCGAGTAAAATTATGCCTGTCAAATCTGCAGATTTTGTTTGTTAGTTACTACTGTATGTTTGTATAGGTAAATGTGACATAAGGCCTGAAATTAATATCATGTGCTACATCAATACCTGGTGAAACTGGGAGAGACTCAAGTGACCTAAACACAAGTTCCCTTCCCCACTGAGATCCTGTGCATAAGGTCTCATATCCAAGCAATGCTCCCTATCAAACAGACCAAATGCAGTTCCTGCTTATCCCTCAGTACTGGGCTTCATTTGCCCGACAGCCCACAGGATTATTCAAACAAGCCAATTATATTCTTTTTTGGGAACCAGGGCACCCCACCCCCTTGATGCTACAAAACCTGCCTCCCTCAGCCCCTGTGGTTCACTCTGTCCCTGAGTGCCACTGCCATGTGACTGTGCAGGGTGTGCGATGTCCTCCTCTTTTCAGCCATGGGTATTTGTGATGAATAAACCGTCGTTGCTCTCATCTGCCCATTGTTGAGTGTCATGTGTTTGGCCATCCACATAATCCTAGGGTGGGGTTCCCTCCCTCACAGGTAAAGAGGAGGCAATTAACACAGTAAAATACCAATACAGAAAACTAAAAAGATCCCATCTCCACATCTTCTCAAGATTATTTAAAATGATGTTGTTATTTTAAGAGAAGAGAGTATGTCAAAAATAAAGTAAAAAAGAATGTAGACTTGAAAGGGGTAAAATCCATATATTGCTTCAATTGGTGGAATTGTTATTGTTATGATACAGCCTGTATTCTAACTGTGATGTTTTGGCTCAAGTGAAGAACTAATATGAAGACCCAACTAGAAGTTAGTATTTCTGACACTGTAAATTATGGTCGAGTATTCTTTATCCAAAATGCTTGGGACCAGAAGTGTTTCAGATTTTGGATTCTTTTTTGATTTTGGAATATTTGCGTACACATAATGAGATGTCTTAGGGATGGGACCCATCTAAACACAAAAATTATTTATTTTTTAAAGCCAGAGGGATAACACTCCTTGACTATGAATAATACTGCAAAGCAATAGTAACCAAAACAGCATGGTACTGGCATAAAAACAGATTTTCAAGCCAATGGAACAGAATAGAGAACTCAGAAATCAACCCACACACTTACAACCAACTTATGTTTGATGATGGCAACAAGAACACATGTTGGGGAAAAGACTGCTTCTTCAGTAAATGTTGCCAGGAAAACTGGACGTCCATATGCAGAAGAATGAAACTAGATCTGTACCTCTTGCCATATGTCAAAATCAACTCAAAGTGGGTCAAAGACTTAAATATGAGACCTAAAAGTATAAAACTCCTAAAAGAAAACACAGGGGAAACACTTAAGGAAGTAGGACTTGGCAAAGACTTTATGAATGAGATCCAAAAAGCACAGATAACAACAATAAAAATAAACAAATGGGATTATATGAAACCGTAAAGCCTCTGCACAGCAAAGGAAACAATCAACAGAGTGAAAAGACAACCTACAGAACGGGAGAAAGTATTTGCAAACTATATATCTGATAAGGGATTAATATCCAGAATATACAAGGAACTCAAACAACTTAACAGGGAAAAAACAAGTAACCTAGTTAAAAAATGGGCAAAGGAGCTGCACAGGTATTTATCAAAAGAAGATATACAGATGGCCAACAGGTATATGAAAAAATGCTCAGCATCACTAATCATCAGGGAAATGCAAATCAAAAACATATTGAGATATCATCTTTCCCCAGGTAGACTGGCTATTATCAAAAAAACAAAGAATAACAAATGGTGGTGAGGATGCAGAGAAATGGGAATCCTCCTTACTGTCAGTGGGATTGTAAATTAGTGCAGCTATTATGGAAAACAGTATGGAGATTTCTCAAACAGCTACAGATAGAACTTCCATATGATTCAGCAATCCCACTTCTGGGTGTATATTCAAAGGAATGAAAATCACCATGTCGAAAGTATACCTACACTCCCATATTTATCACAGCTCTATTTTCAATAGGCAAGAGTTGGAACCAATCTAAATGTCCAACCACATATGACTGGATAAGGAAAATGTGGTATATATACATGATGAAATACTACTCTACCATTAAAAATAATGAAATTCTGTCAAACAGAGCAACATGAATGAACTTACAGAAAATTATGCTAACTGTAATAAAGCAGGCACAGAAAGAGTAATACTGCATGTCCTCATTCATAAGTGGGAGCTAAAAAATTAAGCAAATAAATAAAAGAAAGAAAAAGATATAACAATTACAATAATTTGTTGAACTTTTAAAAGGAAAGAATGGAAACGAGGCCACCATAGGTGGGAAAGGGGGAGGAGGAAGTAGGTTAGTGAGATATTGGTAAAGGGACACACGAAAAAGATTACATTGTGTAAAGATAAATATAGTAATTATTCTGATTTGAACATCACATATTGTACACAGGTATTGATCTTCAATGCTGTACCCTATACATATGTACAATCAATTACTTTTACATAAAATAAGTACATTTATTTATTTTTTCATATACGCCTTATACACATAGCTTGAAGGTAATTTTATATAATACTGTTAATAGTTTTGTGCATGAAACAAAGTTTTGACTGTGATCTGTTGCAAGAGGTGAGGTGTGGAATTTTCCACCTGTGCTGTCATGTCAGTGCTCAAAAATTTTTAGATTTTGGGGCTTTTCAGATTTCAGATTCTCAGATTAAGGATGTTCAGCCTGTATCCTATTTTATTATGACAGTGCAGAGAAAAATATAAAGGATTCAAATGGGGGAATCACTTGAAGTGTTCCACAACATAAGTAGACATAGACTATTCTTGGGAAAGTAATAAAAAACATGTGTTTTAAAAGAACATTGTTGGTAAAACCAATTTCCCAAGATGTATACTAAATGAATCCTAGGTATTTAAGACTAACTCAGCAGTTACAGATTTAGAAATGAAATATTTTTTTTCATAACTAATAATAAAAAAGAGTCTGGCATAAAAAGTTCTGTCTTAGCTCAGAATATTTCAGTGGACACACAGAAAAAGAATAGGAGAAAGTGGATGGTCAACAGAAAGGAAAAATTCAGAGAATCAGAATAGGCTCTGTTCTCTTAGCTTTTGATTGATTCATTAAAATGAAAGTGGTGGGGAAGTGACTCCTCGAAGACATATGGTCATTGCTCCGTATTCTGTTGCATGGGTCAGTGAGTGTCACCTGCCTGTAACAACCTCAGGTAGCTCTGCTTCAGCCTTTGTTGCATGTGTTCTGCTCTGGCCTTAGGAACCCTAGGGAGGATGCTGTGACTCCTGGAAGCTCAGAAATGGACTAAGTGGCCTTTGAGGATGTGGCTGTCATCTTTTCTTTGGAGGAGTGGACTATGCTGGATCATTCTCAGAAAAAACTCTACAGAGATATCATGGGAGAAATCTTTAAAACTTGTCTTTTGTATGAAGAAATATTGAAAGACCAGTATGAAAATCACAGTAGGCATGTAAGGTAAACAATCATATTGTAGAGAGTCAGTGAAATTAAAGGAAGTCTTCACTCTGGAGAAACTTTCAGCCAATTCCAAATCCTCATCAAAATGAGAAAAGTACTCCTAGAGTAAAATCACATGAATGTATTTTGTGCGAAAAAGTCTTCATTTGTCATTCATTCCCTAATAGCCACATCCCATCTCACACTGTGTTGCTTTGCCTCCCATGGATTTGTCACCTCCTTTTCCCCTTGGTGATGGAGCTGCAAAAGATTATTCAAAGCCCTTCTCTTCTGAGCAGTGAGAAGCCCTGAGAGGGGTTAATCTCCTGGAACCCTCAAGAGACAGGCATTCCTTCCATTTGGGAAATTAACCATGAATTGGGGTTCTCTTCCTGCATTTATTCTCCCAGTCAGGAAGTTTCAGGAAGAGAACATTGGTGGGGTTTTTGCTAAGTATAGCTTAACAAGTTTAACAATAGAAGCTGGTAACATTCAGTAAGACAAGCAAGGTGACATTCCATAATGGAATTTTCAAGAAGTTGAGTCGACCCACCGACAAAAAGCTTGATTTTAGCAAACATTCTCTTCTTACAGCAACTTCCCAGTATCTTTACATATCAATTAGTAACCTGCCTGTCTTTGAACCAGCAACCTTGCTGTGTTACAATTCTTTATCTTACAATGGAGACTATAGCCTGGGGAAAATTTCCTGTCTTTTGCAAGGTTAACATTTGAAACTGCAAGGCTTTGGAAAACCAGGCCCTGTGAAATTCATTTGCTTTATGTATACTCCACAACACTGGACACAAACCATATGAAAATCAGGAATATGAAGGGAAGCCATATAAACATAAGCAATGTGGGAAAGCCTTCAGTTATCTGCACTCTTTTACAATTCATGAAAGGATTCATACTGGAGATAAACACTGTAACTATAAGGAACCTTCATTTCTCTTGCAGGTGTTTGAAGACACATGACAACATACACTGGAGATAGACTTTATAAATGTGAGGTATGTGGAAAAGCCTTTAGCTAGTCCCGTTCATTTCAATGTCATGAAAGGACTCACACCGGAGAGAAAACCTATGAGTGTAAACAATGAGGTAAAGCCTTTAGTTGGTTCTGATCCTTTTGAAGTTATGAAAAAAAAATTTCTGGATAGAAATGATAAATGTAAGGAATGTGGAAGAGACTTCAGCTGGCACATATGTTGACAAAAACATGTACAGATGCAGACTGGGTTGAAATTCCATTAGTTTTCAAAATTCAGGAAAGTTAAAAAATTTTTTTTTTCCTTTTTGTCTTTTTTCGTGTCCGGCAACGGATCGCAACCCTCAGTGTCACGCCTGTACCGGACTGGGACCGGCAACGGGATCGCAACCCTCGGTGCTGCACCCGCACCTTGCTCAGCCAGTGAGCGGGAACCGGTCTGTATGTGGGATCTGAACCCTCGGCGGGAGCGCTGCCGCGCTCCCAAGCGGCACACTGTAGCAGTGTGCCACCGGGCCAACCCCAAAGTTTAAAATTTTAACAAATACTTTAAAAGTCAAATGAAAACTCACATTGCAGTGAAATCCTATAAATGTCAGTAATATGGAAAGCCTAATGAAAATTCATGTATAATGCTCTCAACAATCTGCAACATGAAAGAAATGTTGAAAAAGTAATAAATATATGTATCAGTGGCTTATTAAAGTGGACATATGGACTATTTTCAACTTATTTTTCAAAGAGACATTGAGGTGAGATAGTTCTGTAATTAATCTTTAAGCAATAATGAGATAGGAGGTGCTCTGTTTCCATGGGTTTGGGTTTCAGAGCAAAGCTCTGGGTTTCAAGCCACTCCTTTTGGTCACAGGTCCCTCCTCTAGGCCCCCCCAGAGGAAAGTTACTGTTGCTTGTTGGACCTATTTTTGGCAACAGCACAGAGAAATTGAGACCACAAGGGGCAGGCTTATGCAAATCCAGAGACTGAGCATGCTCAGTCAAAGTAGTTTATACCAGCTTATGCAACCGCAGTGACCAAGCATGCTCAGTGGACGGGACTTTATCCTTTAAATGACCTTCCATTGGGGTGCTAAAAAGCACAGAATATTCTTGAATATTTCTAGTGCATGTGATAGAATTTGACCAATGAACATGCCCTAAAAAGAGATCAACTAAGCATGTGCAAAATTGTGTTACATAACAGATAACCACCCCTTAATTGAATATTCATTAGATAGCATGAATATGTATTAGAGAATAAAACTATAAAAGCTGAATCCCAGCAAGAGGTGGGGTTGCTGCTCACTTTCCTGGGCCAACCTGCACTTCAACAGCTGAGGTGTGTGTCCTTACTTTTGTGTTAAGCTTTCTTTTAGCTGGGGGCTGCTCACATCTGGAGCTAGCCTGTGTTCTACTAAATTTTAAGTGTGTATTTCTTACTTTTGCATTAAACTTGGTGTGGGCCCTGCTCAGCTTCTGGAGTTAGGCTGCACTCTCTCTGTGAAATCTGTATCTCTTATCTGTTACATTAAACCTGTTTTCATCTTCTACTATGACTCTGGTCTTGAATTCTTTCTGTGGCAGAGTCAAGAACCTGGTAAGAGGACAGGGTGGATTGAGTCCAGCTATCATGCTTCCCCAGACCCTTTCCTCTGGCATAATAAATAAATGAGTTTAACAGTTTTATTTTTAGGTGAGTTGATAAAATTTTTCTCTTTCCAAAGGAAAAAAAAAATGAAAAAAGTCACTTATTTGTGAGAAAATTAATATCTCTGTTCTACTATAGCACTCATAATTCTTTATACACATTTGCTTATCTGTAGTGTTGATATTATAATAGGTATATTCTGTTTTTTTTCTCATTTACTCTTTTTTTATTTTTTTATTTTTATTTTGTCAATATACAATGTAGTTAGTTATTGTGTCCCATCACCAAAACCTCCNTTAAATACAGAACCAGTGAAGGAAAAATAACTTTGAGATCAGAGCCATGGATCCAGAGAGCAGAGCCACCTCCTTGGTGTTCCAGAGGACATACTTCCATCCAGGGCCTAGAGAGAAGGGCCACCTCCCAGGGAAGTGTGTAAGACAGAAGCAGATATGGTCCAGATCCTGGAGGGTTAGGTAGCCTTCCTGGTGAGCCCAGGAGACAGCATCATCAAGCCAAAGATAATTATTCTCAAGCCTTAAAATCTAATGAAATTTGCCCTGCCTGGTTTTGGACTTACTTGGGAACTATGACTCCATTTAATTTTTTTTTCTTTCCAATTTCTCTCTTTTGGAATAGGAACGTCTATCCTATGCCCATGGCACCACTGCATTTTGAAAGCACTATAACTTTATCTCTAGTTCACAAGTTCACAGATGGAGAACAATTTTG
>NW_007737814.1:48869-49685 GCF_000696425.1 Galeopterus variegatus | reverse complement strand
CGTTGCCGGACACGAAAAAGACAAAAAAAAGGAAAAAAAAAAAAAAGATAGAGTAATTCTGAGTAGTCCAGTTTGGGTCACTGTCCATCCATGGACCCACCAAACACCTGTGGTAGAGGGTAGGGGCACATGATACTAACATGGTGGCACCTGTTGTAATTATTTGGATTTGAGGAGGTAGAGAAAGGGACAAATTCATGCTTGCCTGTGCCACATCTGTAGAGTCAGAGAAAAAAGTCTTAAAGAGTATAAACTAAAAGGTTAACAGTGTTAACAGTACTTTTTCGTAGTGGAATTAACAATGGTTTCTCTTTCCTTTTTTTCTTTTTTCATATATAACTTTGTAATTGTTATATGTAGAATAATAATATCTCAGTAATTGTGAATAGTATTAAAAAAGTAGGTACCTGTTTCTGGCCTTCTGTATAAAAAGGCCCACTAGTTATAGGCTATAGAGAAACTATTTCTATTAAGTAAGATTTTTCTGGGAACTGGTGTGAAAAAAAAAAATCTGGCTTGACTTTGCACGGTTTATACCATTGAACTGCAAACAAACTAGACAGGCAAAATCCAAATACTCAGCAGTTATAATTAACCTTCTTACATCCTGGTGCTCCTTAATCCTCTGTCATGCAACCATGCAATAAATATGAACTTTAAACAAACCCCTCCATTTTGTTTTCGTCAAGACATAGGCTGGAGCAGGGCAATGTAAACCATTGACCAGAAAGTTCTCAATATCCTAGCATGCCCCGCATTAGAAGGTCCAGCACATTGATAGCCTATTTTAAATCACTATGTTATCTTTTATGTTTA
>NW_007737814.1:46905-48151 GCF_000696425.1 Galeopterus variegatus | reverse complement strand
CATTAGAAGGTCCAGCACATTGATAGCCTATTTTAAATCACTATGTTATCTTTTATGTTTACATTAATGTATTCTTCCATTCATTTGACTGACATTTGTTAAGTACATATATGCTGGGAAATAAAAAGAAAAACACAACAGAACCCAACTCTTAGTGAGCTAAGCATCTAGTAGGTAGAGAGGTAGAATGTGTCTATTTCTTTGTGTGTCTGTGTGTGTGTGTATAAAATGTATATTTGCATATATACTCAAATAATCCTAATAAAATATAGACGATGTAAAATGCATTAAGATCCACACTTGAAGACTTATCTGGGACTTGAGAGAAGGATGAGTTACCTCTGGGTGGGGTGACTTCATGGAGAATTTCAGTTTAAATAATTGTTTTGAGATCTCAGCTGAACAATATCATTACATATACAGTATACAAGTATATAGACAGTATATATGCTATCTAAATGTATAGTTTTGTTTTAACCAAGCACCTGCATTAGCATATCCCCTATACTGCCTTGGGCTTCACAGGCTTGAAAATGAAAAGGAGGCCCTAAAGAACTGGTCTTAAGTATTTGCGATTAAATAAAATTAACTTACAACTTTAGGGAAGGGAAAAGATGAGTGGAGCTTTAAGGCCCTGAGGGTCTGGGAGAGAGGGAAGGACCAGAGAGTGTGGGTGCTGTCCAGCCTGAAGCCCTCACTCTAAGAGACGCCTGGGTCTGACCCCGATTACTCTAAGACAAGCAAATGCCAGCTCTTCCCTAAAGGAAATTGTACTGTACAGGAAAATAAGCTGGAGAAATGAATTAGCCGTTCCATTAAGTAATAAAAACGTATATTGAATGGTAGAAAGCCTAATGTTTCCCATCATAGTTGGGAGGGGAAAAAAGGGCCTTTTGGATTAAAGGAGACAGCTTTGATATGGAGAGACAAACAGCCTAATGCACCGAGTGCAGAAAAGGGGTGGAGAACACAGAGGTATGGCCATGCTGAGTGAAGACCAGGCACAAGAAGCTTTTTCTCATTCTGGGTGTTTTCTTCTTTTGGTTTTTCACCCTCTCTATGGAGGTTATCTTTCTCCAGAGACATTGCATTGTTCCTCAGAAGAAACACAGGAAACACAGGAAGACATTTCCTAAGACAGCTGGCGTCCCGTCACAGCTCAAGAGGTACCAGGCACTTAAAACATTTTCAAAGCCTAGGAATCACACTGACCCAAGATTGAAAAGAAAGGGGTATTTTTTTTTTT
>NW_007737814.1:41164-46233 GCF_000696425.1 Galeopterus variegatus | reverse complement strand
CCTCGGCGGGAGCGCCACCGCACTCCCAAGCGGCGCACTGTAGCAGTGCGCCACCGGGCCGGCCCGAAAAGAAAGGGGTATTAATGAAGTCATTCATGGGTACAATAAACACTCAACAGAAAATTGATTATTCTTAGAGTGGAATTTTTATTTTTTTATTTTTATTTTTTTAAATTTTTTTTCCTTTTTATCTTTTTTACTGACTGGTAACGGGATCGCAACCCTTGGTGTCGCGCCCGCACCGCGCTCAACCAGTTAGCGGGAACCGGTCTCCACATGGGATCCGAACCCTCGGCGGGAGTGCCGCCGCGCTCCCAGGCAGCGCACTCTCCAGTGCGCCACCGGGCCGGCCCTTAGAGTGGAATTTTTAAATCTTAGTTTTCAGTAAAACAAATTTCATCCTGTCACTCATCTGCTGAAGAACTTATTATCTTTGACTTCTTGTAATTCCTGGGTGAGCAATGTCATTCTGGTGGCACTGATGGCCCAGTGACAGACAGGAAAAAGGGACCCCTTTCCCTTTTTCCTCTTCCTCTCTCTATTGCTTAGCCAGCTGTCTCCCACCAGCCACGTTATCCAGAGAGATGTGAGGGCAAGAGCTGCAGGTTAACCCTCTGCTAGCATTTTTTGAATTTAGCCTTACTCCAATTATGTAACATTTCTTTCAATTAATCTGTCCAAAACCTAAGTAAAAATTTTCTGTCAAAGCACTTTGCAAAATACTAACTTCATTACAGATGTTTTGTAAATACATGTTGTTAAAGTTATTATCTTTCAACAATAGCATGTGTGTGTGTACTAAAAAATTTTTCATTAACTCAAAAATTTGTTACTGGAAAATAGGGCAACAAAAAAATCTGAGACCAGAGTTTTACATAATGAATTCAAATTTCTTATTGCCTCAAATACTGTAGAGAGCAGGCGGGGTTCAGATAACATAATAAGCATCGAGTCAACAGCTTGGCCTCATTATCTGTCTCCAACTTACCTGTCCAAACTCTTCTCCCACTACTACCTCTCATGAGTCCTTTGCTACAGCCAGATGGTCCTGCCTGCAATTCTTCATGATTTTCCACCTCTGTGACTTTCCTTATCCTCCCTAAACTCCACCTCTCCCTTTCTCTTTTCTCTTTGCCTAACTCCTGTTCATACCTCAAAGCACAATGTCATCCTTCATGAAACCTTTACCCATTTCATCAGCTGGAAATAATCTTTCTTTTCTCTGAACTCCCACAGTATTTAATCTGTACCCCTTCTGTGGCCCTTTTCATTGCCCCGTGTGCAAGTCTTATCTACCCCCAGGGACTGCAAATATTTTTAGCTCTAGATACATGTTTGATTCATCTTTGCTCCTTTACCAGAATCTAGCATGATGCCTGATATATCACAGGCACTCAGCAAACATGTGTTGAATGGATGAAAGATGACTGGATGAATTCAAATTTGTGCATTGTCCCAAATGTCTGATACAAGTCCAACTTTACAACAGGACACAAAGGAGCTTTATGAAAACTCCTTCACAGAAATAGACAAGTTTTTAGCCCAGACTGTCATTTTAATCATGAATATTCACTTCTCTCTTTTTCAGCTCTGTTATTTAATTAGAGATTGTGCAATTCTCACCCAGAGTTTGTAGCTATTTTGCTGATTTATAACTCACAGTCTAACCAACTTGAATAAGTCATCTTTATTGTGGACACTCACATTAATCAGAAAAACCATGGCCATGTTAGGGAGATTTGATTTGTAGCCAAATCCCTTTACCCTCTTGAAAACAAAATCTGGCAGAAATCCAACATCTCCAGTTAAATAGACATTTAGCCACACAGTGTATTAGATATGCCTGGTGACCTCAGAAAAATACACTTGAATAGAATTGCTGGCTTAAAGTACGATAACATGATTGTAGTTCAGAACAAAAACTTGTTCTTGAGAGCAGCCATAATGATTACACTTTTATCTAATGTGTATTTGAAAATGTATTTGATTTTAAGCCAATAAAAAATTCCAAAAGATCTGCTATACTATTTGCCAGGAAATAAATATTCTTTTAAAACATGTATCATTATTATTCTTTTTTTACTGGCCTCAACTCCAATAAAATAAAACATGTGTTTAAAACAAATTAAAAACAGACCTTTTGTACTTTTTTTCTCCACTCCAAACCACTGGCCATTTTAATATTATGTCAAAATAAATTTTAGGGCCGGCCCGGTGGTGCACTGCTACAGTGTGCCGCTTGGGAGCGCGGTGGCACTCCTGCGGAGGGTTCGGATCCCACATACAGACCAGTTCCCGCTCACTGACTGAGCGAGGTGTGGGCGCAGCACCGAGGGTTGCAGTCCCATGGCCGGTCCCGGTCCGGTACGGGCGCGACACTGAGGGTTGCGATCCGTTGCCGGACACGAGAAAAGACAAAAAGGAAAAAAAAAATTTAAAAAAAAAAATAAATTTTATCACAATATTTTAAAAATAGGACCTGTGGCTTTGAGAAGATTCTAACCTAGGATTCATAGCAATACTTGTGGTTCTATCATGTGTTGTGCTAAGATTTCCTATTTGGGCTGAGTAATTAACAAAAAATCTGTTGTCCTGGTGAAGGATAGAAAACCTTTTCATTCCAATTTTGAATTTCAATCTCTCCTTCCCCCCCACTCTCTCTCTCTCTCTCTCTCACACACACACACACACACACACACACACACAAACACACTCACAAAGTTGCTACAAATATAGCTTCTTTTCACTTCAGAAGTGATGGAATAAACACTGAGTAGTGTTTCCTCAGTAATACGCAGTTCCTAATCTGTGCCTAACCAGACATAGCCACCTCCCCTGCCTTGGGTTGAATGTTGCCCCCAACATAACCCTCACTGTAACTGTTGAGGAGGGTAATCCTATTATTGTAATTGAAAGGTGGAGCCTTGAAGAGGTGATTAGATTGTGGAACCATGCCTTAGAGAATGGGTTTAAAAAATGGTGGTCATGGATACGGTTCTGAGGACTTCAAAAGGAGAGTGTGTGAGGAGCATCACTCTGATCTGCCATTTCACAATGTGATACCCTGCCATCACTGAAGTCATCACCAAAGGGAGCCTTCACCAGATATGTTCCCTGGACTTTGGACTTCGCAGCCTCAGAAACTGTAAGCAATAAATTTCATTTTGTTTACAAATTACCCAGTTCCATGTATTTTGTTATAAGCAACAGAAACTGACTAATACAGAAAATTGGTACCAGAGAAGTGGGATGCTGCTTATAACAAATATTTGAAAATGTGGAATCAGCTTTGGAACTGGGTGCTGAGGAGAGGCTGGAAGAATTTGAAGGTGCCAACTAGAGAAAGCCTAACTGCTGGAGAAAGTTTGGAAGACAGGAACACCAGGGAAATTTGGAGTGGTTTAGAGATTGGTTAAATGGTGGCAAGCAGAATGCTGATAGAAATATGGACAGTAAAGGCCATTCTGAGAGGATCTCAGATCTAATTAAGAAGGAGTTTACTGGAAACTGGGGCAAAGATCACCCTTGCTGTGAACTGGTGAGGAACTTGGCTGCATTGTGTCCCTGCCCTAGGACTTTGTGGAAGTTGGCCTTAAGAGTTGTGAACCAGAATATTTGGCAGAAAAATTTCTAAGCAGCAAAACATTCAAGAAGCTGCATGGCTGCTTGTAACAGCCTACCCTGAGTTATGGCAGCAAAGGCATGATGTAAAGCCAGAATTTAAAAGAAAAGCAAAGTGTAAAGATACGGAAAATTTGCAGCCTGGCCATGTGGTAGAAAAGCAGAGAGCATTTTTCAGAAGAAAAATGCAATGGTGCTAAGAAAATTAATACAAAAGAAAGGGATTATCAAGAGAAGGGGGAAAAGGCCCTCAAGGCATTTCAGGCTCAAAGGCCTAGGAAGACAAAATGGTCTTGGGGAACAGGCCTGAGGCACCCTCCATGGGCTTGTGATCCAGGGCCACCTCCAGAAGCTGCTTCTAGCATCAGCATCCCAGCTGCTTTGGTTGCTCCAGCTTGGCTAAATTGGCCCCAGGTGTGGCTGGACCTGCAGCTTTGGAAAATACAAGCTGGAAGCCTTGGTGTCATCCACATGGTGTTAGGTCTGCAGGCTCACAGAATGTCAGAGCTTTGAAGGCTTGGGAGCCTTCACACTGATTTCAGAGGCTGTAGAGAAAATCTGGGGGTCCAGGAAGAGATCTGCCTCAGGGGCAGAGTCACCACAGACAGCCTTAGAGCAATGCTGAGCAGAATTGTGGTGTCAGAGTTGCAGTAGAGAAACCCCATAAGCGCCATGAAAGCAGGACAGCCATGGAGACTCCAGATCTGTAGAGCTACTGAGTGGAACACCAGCCTGGGAGAGCTGAAGTGTGGCCTGAGACCAGGAAAGCGGAGCTGCCCAAGGACTTGGGGACCCAACCCCCATACTAGTGTGCAGAGGACATGAAGTCAGGGTACATGGTTCTCCAGCTGTAAGATTTAATGTCTGCCCTGCTGGGTTTCAGACTTGCTTGGGACATATTATCCCTTTCTTATAGCTTTCTCCCTTTCTGAGTGGGAATGTGTACCCTATGTTTGTCCCACCATTGTACCTTGGAAGGAGATAACTTGTTTTGATTTCATAGATGGGACTTTGAACTTTGGACTTTTCAATGAGACAAGTTAAGACTGAGCATGAACTGAATGTATTTGTATGTGGAAAGGATAGAAGTTTTGGAGGGACAGGGGTGGAATGCCTTGGTGTGAATGTCCCCCTAAAACTTAATCCCCACTGTAGCTGTTGAGGGTGGAAAATCTTATTATGGTAATTGAAAGGTGGGGACTTGAAGAGGTGATTAGATTGTAGGGCTGTGGCGTAAAGAATGGATTATAATGGTGGTCAAGGGCTTCGTTCTGAGGGCTTTAAAAGGAGAGTGCATGGTGAACTGTCGGGCCTTAAAAACTAATGCCACCATGGGCCGGCACGGTGGCGCACTGGATAGTGCGCCGCTTGGGAGTGCGGCGGCGCTCCCACCAAGGGTTCGGATCCCATGTGGAGACTGGTTCCCGCTCACTGGCTGAGCGTGGTGC
>NW_007737814.1:20927-40164 GCF_000696425.1 Galeopterus variegatus | reverse complement strand
GCTGCATCTGAGTGTCCTTTAATGGGCTGGTTGGGGCCGGCGGCTGTGCTCACCTCTCTTCAAGGCTCTCTTCCCCCGTCTCCTCCCAACAGGGACTGGAGGGAAAGAGGAATCTGGGCAATTTGCTCGCCCACCAAGGGAGAGACTGATAACAGGCTAAGGTCTGTTCGGTCAGCCGGTGGCTGACCTGACAGGGAACTGTCTCTCTGTCCTGCCATTTCTGCCATGTGGGACCCCTGGGTTATTGTCGCCACCACCAAGGCCTTCACCAAATGTGTTCCCTGGACTTTGGACTTCTTATCCTCCCAAACTGTAAGCAATAAATTTCATTTTCTTTATAAATTACCCAGTTCTGTGTATTTTGTTATAAACATCAGAAATGGACTAATAATCCCCTTTTAGCGTAATTTTGGTAAGAGTATCTTCTGCTATGTTAGGCACCCTCTGGTGGTCAGTAGAATACAATTAATTCATCTAAACATCAAGTTATTTAAGCTTAAAGGTCAATTTTACAGTTTATGACATATTCTTTTTTCCCTAAATAGTTTTCTGGTCTAAACCCTAATGTTCAAGGCAAATGCTGCACATGGCGTGTATGCATATGGCTTTGTCCTGTGAAAGTGTTATTTATAAATCATAAAATGCCATTCAAATATCAGGTAAGGTACTAATTCAGAAAGTCTGGGATAAAACAGAGGGGGAAAAAAACTCATCCGGATTGTTTAAGGAAAATTTTACTAAAAACAGACCAAATCCACCTTAAAGAAATTCATGCAATGGAAACAAATTCTTCAAATGGTAACAGAAAATATAGGATAGAGAAAATATCACATGTTGTTGTGGAGCCACGACTACTATTGGAATCCTGTCAACATCGCCAGTTGTAGTGCTCTTAATCATGTTCATGACACCAGTTGTAAAGCTACTGGACCACGCCAGTTGTCAGGCTCTTTTACCTGCTGATAATCCTGCACCAACTGGGCTGATTGTAGAGCTAGGGCTGGGTCTGGAGCCCACAGACCCCTCAAACCCGTTCACAGACTGGGTCACAAACTCTTCACATGCCAGTCTGGGTCCTCAGACCCCTCACATGCCAGGCTGGGTCACCAGACTCCTTACACACAGGTCTATGAGCTAGGTAAGTGGCCAAAAGGTCCTCGGAAGCTGTAGGTTGGAAAGCATGGCTGTACCAGGCAGATACCTGAGGCAGATGCCCGCCTGCCTGCTTCACCAAAACTACTCTGTCTCTCTTTCACTCTCTCTGAAGAACACAAGAAAAGCAACAAAACTAAAAAGATACATTGGTGCTCATGCACACTAACTCCACATACACACACACAATTTGCTTACAATGGATGTGCTAAAACCACACCCAACCAGACCCCAGGTGAGGGCCTTGACCAAACTATTCTGTTTTCCCAACAATTGTGAATACTTAAATGAATAATTTTAACTTTCTTAATCAGTGTAACTGAGGAATAGAAAATATTTCTATCACATTAGCAGAAATATGCTGTGCGATTTTTTTGTTCAATAGCAATCTTCTGCTATTTGGGAACTGTGCTAATAGCAATGGTATTCCTAGTGTTTAAAGCTTTTTGACATGATAACGTGCTATAATTTTAACTTGTTATTGTGAGACAGAAGTCGCCTCATTAATTTCTGCTTCATTCAAAACTAGGGAACAAATCAATGTTTACCAATGGGAATGAAGCTAAATGAGTAACAGAGAAAACCCAAAACGCTTATGATAAGTCATTAGTTTAAAATGTAGAAAAACAGTTTTAAAGGACTAAGTTCTGTTTATTCCACAAACTTAAAAAAAATGAGAAACTGTTTTAGTAAATTTGAAGTGGATTGTTCGGTGCATACTTTTAAGTTTAATGCTGTTAAACTTGAAAAAGGTTGCTCTGCATACAATAAAAATAACATTATTAGTATTACATACTGCAGATGAAATAGCAATACCAATGCTTTAATAAAATGTGACTCTATTAATCTGGGCATTTATAAACTTTAGATATACCAGCACTTTAAATATATTGAAGATTGAAACAAAAACATGTTCTGTTTTATCTATAATCCGGTTAATTTAAAGATTTTAAAATATCACGCAGTGACAGATAAACCTAAAAGGGACATTAGAGATAACACAGTCCCATTCTTTCATTTTGCAAATGAGAAAGATAAGAACCAGAAAGAGTAAAACATTTGTCTAAAAATCTAACAACTAATTAGTAACAGAAAAACAAATCTGGCCCTTTTAAGTGCTTTTGTTAAGCACAAAATTAAATCTTTGAATGAAAACAAATGTTTTGAAAAGTCAATTCATTCTTTGCCCTTTCTTATGTAAACAACTAAGTCACCACCCATAATAATCACCCCCAAGTAGTTAACGCCCTTCCTTACATTGAGTCTGTGGCTGAAAGACTATTGCATTATTTCCAGCTAAGTGAGAAAAGCAGCACACACTCTATTCCTCATTGGAAAATGCACTATTATAAAAACCAATACTACTTTCAAGACAGAGTACTTTGATCAAATATAGAAAGCACTTTCATAGCACATCAAACCATTTGGAAGTTAATCTAAAAGAATCACTTGTGAAAAGCCAGATGCTTTAAAGGGAAACATGGCAACATTCACAACTGTATTGTTCCAAATAGTACCCTAAAAACAGCTGTGTGGGGCGGGGTGGGGCAAGGTGGGGTGGGAGAGTACCAAGGACTTCTATAGAAAAGAGGAAGGTGTGGGGGAAAAGGTCCCCATATGAGTCTGAGCTGGGTCTGTCACCAGGGTTCAGCTGTTTGGCAACTAGTGAGTGGAAGGCTGGTCCAGTAACCAAAGCCTGATTGTTTGATGGGAGATGAGTCAGCACAAGAAAGTTAATTTCCCTCTGACTCACCTCCAAGACAACCTCTCAAGGGACACAGAATTACCAATAGGTTGAGTTGCAGCACCCAAACCTTCATGCTCTGGTACTTCTTTAACAGAGCTTAACAAAGAAGCGAGAAAGGCACTTTTCCTCTCTTAGCTTGATTGGACACATAGGTTTTTTTTTTTCTTTTTTTCCCCTGGACACATAGTTCTCAGCAGAAAAGCATGTTAAAGACTCTTTGGGACAAAATGCAACTTCCAAAACTCTGAGAAGACCCAAACATGCAAAATGGCTGAGGACAAAACATCCTTCTTGCTATTGTGCTTCTAATGCTAAACAGATTTTTCTTTTTAAATTTAAACCAGGCAAACTCTAAGTTGATGGAAGGTAGGGGAGGTGATCGGGAAGACCCCCAGAAGCCTAAAGTTTTCCTACTAGTTCTACCACTAAATAGCTGCATACATTTGGGAAAACCATCTAACCATTGGGCTCCCAATTTTCTTATCTGTAAATCAAGGGATTTTAGCCCCTTTCTGTTCAAAATTCTATGTTTCTATGTGAAAGGTAATTTTTTTTTTTTTTTTAAATTATAAAAGCAAAATCTTTCTGAGATTACAAAGGATACGTGGGGGTTAATCTAGGGTCCTTGAATAGTCCATAATCCCTTTGATATTGTGTGAACAATTTTTGTTATGTGCATGCAGGTAAGCACTTTTCTAGGAAAAGGGACAGTATTTTCATTAGAGCCTCAAAGGGAAATTGGGTTCCAGAAAAGGATGAAGACCACTAGTTGACACAGTAAATGGGGTTTTTAGTTTCTGATTTATCTGGTTGCAGAGCAGATCAGCAGCAATCTTTATATGGTTGTAAAATCTGTCCCACAAAGCCTTCTTGAGTTTCTCATTTATCTTCATGAGCTGTGTTTGTAATTTTTCATGAGCAAAAAGGCTGTTCAAAATCGAGTCCTTTTTCATTACATATTTAAAATTCTGGGGACTTCATGATTTATTTTGATATTAGTGGCTAAAGGAATAGAGCCATTTTACATCAGAAAATTCCAAGCATATAGAAAATCAAACATTTGCTCATTCACGTTGAATTATTTTAGTATTTCTTTCTTCTGAGTTAACTGACTTGAAACAAAAGGCTTGGTTGGCCCCTCCTTCCGGCATAGTTGGGGAGCCCGGATGCCGGGCTCGGTCCCTCGCGCCTTTCCCATTGTTTCCTCTCCAGGCAGGGCCGATGGGCGTGTGTTTCCCTGGCCACTTCTGGGCTGGGAGGCTCTGAGGTCCTGGGTGTTTTTGTAAACGCACGACGATTTTCTAAGATGCCAACTTGGGAGCGAACTTAGCTGGTTGTTTCCGAACCTGCCTTTTCCAAGTCGGTAAATAAAGATCCTGGAAAGTTTATTTTGAACAAGATGTCTGTGCATCCCCAACCTCTCTGGGATTGTCAAATGCATGTGTTGCTTCCTGTTGGATTGTTGGGGGATTTTTTTGGGGCTCGGCATATTCCGTTGGAAACAAGAATAATTTGTGAACTTTAATACGGGTTAAAATTGAAAAATGCTGTAACAAATAAGAGCAGACAGAAGAAAGTTGATTACTGGAAGATATCTGTAATCTCAGGAGAATTGTCTTTTGGAGTATTCATTAGGAAAGAAATGTTATTTTTGTTGTGATTGCTGCAACACTATAGTTTCAGTGGTGAAGATTTTTCAGGTGTTTATTTCCATCAGAATCTGCAATGACAATGGGATGGGAAGAAGGACTGAACAGATACATCGTTTCCTTTTACAAAACCGGACTATGGTACTTATGTACCTCACTTAGAACTCAACATGTGAAAATTTAGATGTTTACAAAGTGTTCAGCTTTTCAAAGGAGCAAATACAGTGATGTGTAACTGATAGCTACAAAGAGTTTACAAAGTGTTCAGCTTTTCAAAGGAGCAAATACAGTGATGTGTAACTGATAGCTACAAGGACAGTCAGTAAGTTATTCACAATATCAGGTTTCCAGTTAAGTTTTAATTATGTCATTTGATCAGTCACATTAAAAGGGTCACATACCTCAAATGCTTTTTGATGTAAATACCTCAAAGTGAATTGAGCCGCTGCCATCAAAGAGTTACTTTCATTTAACCATTTTATTTTATAAATTAAACTTAGACCCAGAGAGGTTATTTCCCAAGGTCACATGGCCTTTTTGTGGCAAAATTGAGCCTAGAACACACTTTGCAAGTCTGCAGTTTTGGGCTATGTTTACTGTGCCCAAAAACTCAATACTAGAAGTGACATTTCTTACTTGGTGCTGGTTTTCCATACATACTTTAAAAAATATTTCTTCCTTTATCTGAAAAATAATAAAAATCTCACTGTTGTTTTCCAGTACCTTGTACTTATTTGTATCATTTAATAGGAGCATTTTTCTTAAATGTGGACTTTTTTTGGTACAATAGTTAATAATGGAAGGCTGTGCTCATAGTTGGTATTTTCTTTTGAAGAAGCTGTTGTGGCTAATACAGAGTTGTAAGATTTCCGGAAGTAGGTTTCTCTTTAAAATTGTTTCTAACTAAATTTATTTTCCTTCCTAAAGAGATATTCTGCATTTTCAAAGTTAGTTTTCAAAAGTAAGATTTACAAGTCAACCACTTGTAGAATATTGACAGATAAATCAGGCAGATAATGTTCTTTAAAAAGGATTCCTAAATTTTGCATCTTTAACTACTGAGGTGGAGTTGGGGAAGGGAAGAGCATGGAATTAGACCTCTAGAAGAAAGAATGAATGAACTATCTTTAAAATTTTATAGTCCACTTGTGGAGAACAGAATTTAGTTTACAAATTTCAGTTGTTACAGTGTGAGCATTTCTGTTCAGAGGCTATTATTTAAGTAGTTATAGAGCAGCAGCTGTTTTTCAAAGGGTGGTTGTAGACCACTCATCAGTCATCTGGGATGTCTGTTAAAAATGTAGATTCTTTTGCCCAAAGACCTGAGGGAAGGGGATTTTTCAAGGGACTCCTCCTGTGATTCTTAGCACACTCAAGTTTGAGAACTATTGTATGTATTTGAATGCCTAATTCAAATAGCTTTTTGTATGTATTAGAAGTACCCAAGTGTTAGGAGAAATGGATTTTAGGCTTTGCTACCATTTAACCATTTGATCTTAGTAAGGAATACCTCATATTTGGAGAGTAACCACTGTCAGGACCCTATCTTGTATATCTTGGTTGTGTTAGTTAGCTTAGGCTAGCAATAGAGTCTAGTGTTGTTACCTGTTTTGTGTTTTACATTTCCAACTGTAAGGAATGTTCCTTTTATGTGAAGTTAGTGAAAGTTAGCTTAGTTTATAAAGTGGGAGCCTCTAAAATCACCTAGCGCAATTTTGCATTTATGTATATTTAATTTTTTTTTTTTTTTGCTTGTTAGGTATACTATTGGAACTCAATCAAATACTCATTAAATTAAGCTGAAGAGTGAAGACTATCTTATCTCTCATCCTCACTTTTGCTGTCTAAAATGATATTTTTAATGCAAATTTGTTTTATTCTGTGATGGAAGAACCAGATCCCAATCTTGTATGATTTTACAGACTCCTTTGGGAGTTGACAGAGATATGTTCTGAGACATGCATCATTAGGTGATTTCATCATTGTGAGAACAGAGTACATTTATACAAACCTAGGTGGTCTAGCCTGCTACGCACCTAGGCTATATGATATAGCCACCATCAAATATGTGGTCTCTTGTTGACTGAAACATTGTTTTGTGGCATGACTGTATTGGGATAAAAGAAAGTCTCAGATCATCTCATTTAGGACTTCTTAGCTGGTATACCTGACAGAATGTCTTGATTGCCACACCAATACTGCCCCAGTTGGCAGAGCTGGGTGAATAAGCATTCTGCCAGCTCATCTCTTGGCAGGAATTTCTATCATTTATAGCTTAATGAGGCTGTGGTTTATAGCCCAGACCAACCGATGAGATTGGGAACTCAGATATGATCCTGCTGCGCTGGCTGAACCTTGAATAATGCTCTTCTCTGTCTGGACAGAGATAGCTCTGGCAGTCCCTCCCCCACTTTTTTTCTTTTTGTTCTTGTTACCATTTAGTCACCATCGTCACTACCATGGATCCCTTTTATTTAATACTGATGATTTCACTGCGATTTCTTACCCTCTTTCCTCAGACCCTTCTGCCACAGAAACCTTTTCATTATTTTACTTTATTAGCATCTGTCACTACCCTGACACTTCTGCCTGTGGACATCTTTGTAGAGATCTTTTGGAGCAGTTAAATGGCAATGGCATATTCTTTGTGGTGCAGTTAAATTTTCTGATTTCCTGTTTGCCTGTCCTGAAATTAAAATTTATTTTTAAAAAGACAAGTAGTCAACTGAATATTTGCAGTGTAATTTATTTGACCAAAAGCAAATTTTATAGGAAGCTCCCACTTGATTACGCTCTCTGATGACATTTTTATTTTTTAGTTGTTCCAAAGAATATGAGAGGGTTGCCCAGTGGTGAGGGTCCATCTGCCTTTTTAGAATGTTTCATCTTTTTAACTTTCATTAAAATCACCATTCTTGGGGCCAGCCCATGGCTCACTTGGGAGAACGTGGTGCTGAGAACACCAAGTCAAGGGTTAAGGTCCCCATACAGGTCATCTTATTTAAAAAAAAAATCACCAGTCTTATTTAAATACTTGTTCATATTTCTTCTCTTACTGGTGTCAAAACTTAGTATTTCAGATTTAAAATTTGTCCTTTAATGTGTAGAAATATGGTACTATGTAAGAGACAAAAAAATTACAATTGTTGTAACTCTGATAGTTACCATCTGTGTAGTGTGAAGGAATATTGATAATGCAGTCTTTTGAGTCACATCTGTCCCTGGAGACAGCCATCCAATAAGCAACCTAATCTTTAAAGATACAGGATAGTGAGATGTATAATTATAAAAATTTGACATATTTGTCAAGAAAAGAGTTTTTCTTTTAGATCAGTTTTTTCAACCTTTTTTTTAACGTAACTCTGATAGTTACCATCTGTGTAGTGTGAAGGAATATTGATAATGCAGTCTTTTGAGTTACATCTGTCCCTGGAGACAGCCATCCAATAAGCAACCTAATCTTTAAAGATACAGGATAGTGAGATGTGTAATTATAAAAATTTGACATATTTGTCAAGAAAAGAGTTTTTCTTTTAGATCAGTTTTTTCAACCTTTTTTTTAACCCCCCCCAAGACTTCTAGATATTTTTTCCTTATTTTTCCCATGAAAGTTGATATCAGAGATATACTGTATACTGTATATCTGTTTATGAATTGTATGTATATCTGCTTTATGCACAAAAAGTTGTTTTTTTGACCCCTCAAAAGTCACCCCCATTGAGAATACATGTTTTAGACTAATTTAAAGCAATCATAAGGTAATTAGGCAGAAATATGCTGCTTGGTCATGCTTTATATGTCATAATAATTCTGAAGGAATGACGTTAGTGTAATAAGTAATACATTTTTCATCAGATTGGTTTAACCTAGGAGTTACAGTTTACTATCATCTTAAGAGCAGCCATAACAAAGAGAAACTTGCTGAGGCTGGGGAGCGTTTAGCCTTTCTCAGAGTCCCTCTAATAATAATATTGATAATGTCTTTTGATGTGGGTAATTGATATTTTCTCAATCTTACATAAAGTGTCAATAGCAACACCTTTAGGAAAATTTATTTTTTATTATCTGCAATATGTAAACTAAATGAAATCACTGAACTTTCTGTGCAAAACCAATTCAAGACAAGTCCTTGAGCCTGGCCTTCCAACCAAATTACCAGCCATTAGTCATTCTTACATAGAAAATGATTTCTATAAACTTTAATTTTATTGATTAATATAGTCCTACTATCCCTTAAAAAAATAGGATAGGAAGAAACTAAGAAAATAGTATAGGGTGACTATTTTACGTTGAATAGTCATATTGAACAAAAATATGTCTGACAAAACAAAGTTATAAGTATGGATTCCTGATTTGGCTCCTTATTTTTTAAAAGAATTAATACTTTGTGAACATACTAAAAACTTCTGCATTGTATGCTTTTAAAGAGTGAATTTTATGGTATGTGAATTATATCTCAATAAAGCTGTTATTAATAAAAAAGCCTGAGCTAAAAGAAAAAAAAAAAAGATTAAATGGAAGGGAAATTTACTTCACTTAAACTGTAAAAACCCAAAAATATTATTTTTAAAAGAATGATTTTATATGCATATGCAAGAAATTTTTAGAGTTTTTCACATTTTTAGAATGTTTTTTTTCCTTTTGTTCCTCAAAGAACAAAAAACAGAATTAAAAATTGGTAGATAAAAATGCCCCTGTTTTGAGTGCTTGTTTTAAATTTAGAAAAGTAAGTACTTCTTGGAAAGCGTTAGTGCTGACAATTGAGTAATTTGTGGGAGAAGGGAAGATGAGTCAGGCCAGACCTGCTGCCAGCTTCCTAGCGGAGTGGCATGGGGCCACCTCATTGTTTTTTATCCAGCTGTACTGAAAATTGTTCCTTTCTCTTTCCACATTGACTTTTTACCTTTGAATTTCATTGGACTGCATATATTTAATGGTGTAAAGCAAAGCAGAAAAAGGATGAAGTCCAAGAAACATCTCCATTGAGATGTTTCTACATTGAGTAGATTTTTATGACTAAACTTGACTCTAAACTTGACATTTCAAAAACTGAATGGATCCTTGAGGCTCTTTATAATTCCAGTCCTCAGTCTTTCCTCATTTTCCTATTTCTGCCATTAGCACATATCCTCAGCCTTTTTAGCTTTTAGCGTGTTTTTTTTTTTTTTTTGGGTCAGCTGGCCGGTAAGGGGCTCTGAACCCTTGACCTTGGTGTTATCAGCACCATGCTCTAACCCAGTGGAGTGAGCTAGCCAGTCAGCCCTAGTGTGTTCTCTCTCGTAACTTTTATAAGAACTTTGTCGTCATTTTCCAGCTCCTTAATGGCTGTGTAATTAATTTGGTAGAGATGATTCTAGAATTTGAAGTAGTTGGTGCAAGGTAGACAAACAGTAGGTGAGTGGTGTAGATGTCCACTTGAGGGATATGGAAATGTCTGCTTGACCGAAATATTTTCCCCTCAGACCTTCCATGGTAAATGAATTTCACACAATTATATTAAAGTTATAGCAAGATTTTTAGTATGTTGTCTGTGAAGAATAACATGCTAAATATAGATACATGTCTTTATATAGAATGAAATAATTTATGGACTGAAGATCTGAAAGTAGTAAGATATAAAACAAGCATTTTGATTGAGAGAGTTAACGTTATAAGAGAAAATAAACTGGCAAAAGTATTATTTGGAGGCTGGGGCATTACTAAGAAGGGCTTGTAGGAGGTGATGTAGTATGCAAAATAGTCTAAAAAAGCACAGCACCTTCAGGATTGGGGGAAGGAATGGATGACACCATTAAGTGAGAGAAGAAAGAGTCAAGACTGCCATTTCATAATTTTGCTGAGGAGTAGCTTGGAGGCTTGGAATGTGTTTGTCTAGTTTGTGGTTTGTTTACTCATCTATTTGATGAATATTTATTTAGTGCCTAATGTATGTCAGGTATATATTAGTTCCTGCCCTTAAGGAATTTTATTTGCCGTGGGAGGCAGACAAAAAAAAGTATAGTATGCCATGTGACAAATGCTATGAAGAAAGATAGAGCAGGGTGAGGGGTATGAGGCTACCTATGTCTCTGCGTGGTAAGGGAAGGCCTCACAGATACGGTGAATTTTGAGCAGAGACTTGAAGGAAGCGAGTGATGAGTCATGTGAAATGGGGGAGTCGTCTCATGGAACAGGATTTGAGACAGGAATGTGCTGGGCAATTTTGAGGAACAGAAAGAAGGGCCAGTGTGACTGGAATGAAGTAAGCAAGGGGAAATTGGTGGGAGATGAGGTCAGAGAGGCAACGGGGGGATAGAGAAGTATTGGGGTCACAGATCATCTAGTGCTGTCTGAACCATGGCAAAGACTTTAGATTTTACTCTGAGATGGAGGAAGCTCATGGAGGATGATAGCATGTCGTGTAGTGGAAAGGGCTTGGATTTTGGAGTAAAAAAGCTACATCTAATCCTTTTCTGCCAAGTGTCAGCTATGTTAGTCTCAATTTCCTTATATATAAATGGGTTATTAATTCCCTTCTACCATTTGTATAGAAAAAATGAGATTATGTCCTTAAGATTCATAGCGCAGTGGTTGAAGATATATAGTAGCTAATACGAGAGTACTTCAAAAAGCTCATGAAAAGATTTGTATTATCATTTAATTCTATTTTCCACAAACTTATTGAAGTACCCTTGTATTGTCACCAATATTATTGTTATTTTAAATATTAACAAAGTACCAAGTTACCAGCACAGTTTCTCCATTTGTTTTAACAAGTCTGTTGAACCATTTGAAAAAGTGGTTCTGCGGTATTTCTACTTTTGTGTGTAGGTTAATATGTGCCATTGTAGACTTCATCTGAGAATGCTCTGGAGGAGACCTAGTTCAGGGGACTTGTAGAGAAGATCAGATAGTGTGATAGTGATGGCTACTGTGGCACTTACTGTTGCAGTTTGAAAATGAAAAAAAAAATATGCCAGCCAACAGGCAATGTTTACCTCTCCTTTCGGAGGTAATCCAGACTATAATGAGATACAGCCTCTGCCCTCATGTCATTTAAAATATATCAAGGACTATAAGCTCAGTGTCTGGTACATAGGAGGTTTGTTGAGTTAGTAAATGAAGGAAGAAAGAATAAACACATAACAATGGACTATCACTCTGTGCATGTGTGTATGTAACCTGTAAAAAAACCTTGAATCAATTTAAACATTTGCTTTGTTAAATCTTTTTCCTCCATTATTACTTTATATTATCCTTGTTTATTATGTTAGGGTCCATAATTGGAAACGTAAACCTGTATTTTAGAAATTGGATAGTTTAACTGTTCACTTTCCTACTTAAAATCCTCCAGTGGTTCCCCATCACCATCAAGATTAAGTCCACATTCCCTAGTTTGCATACAAGGCTGTCAAGATAGGACCACAGCCTACCTGTTTGGCCTCATCTCTTCCTGTCTCCCCCTTAGAGGCTCTTCCTCAGCCATACTGCACTATTTGAAGTTTCTAGAAAGAATTTTACTCAGTATGTCTTTGGCACTATCATTTTCTTAGCCCTTCTTTACCCCCGCTTGCTTCTACACATTTTGCAGAACTCAGCTTGACTAGTCATCTCTTCTACGTAACATGGCTTTGTGAGTTACCCCTCTTCTGCAGCCATAGTGCCCTATATACACATCTCTGCTCTAGCACTTATCACGTAGTGAATAATGGTTAGTTTATATTCTCCTGTCTTCCCCATTAGGGGAAGTGCCCTAATGGTAAAGCTGTGCATTTCTTCTATCTTTAACAACCACCACAGTGTCTGATGCCTACCAGTTTCTCAAATGTTTGAACGAATATTGGATATTATGGAGTCTACTATACTTGTTAAACTGGGGAGTCAATTGTAAGACCCAAATCCATATGATATACACCCTCTATTTTCCTTTCATAATTTTTTTTGTTCTTTCTAAATTTTTATTCAGTAAATCTGCTATTCTATCCTCCCTTGGTTCCATACTGTAGTATGGATTCCCCAACTACAAGGTCACAAAGGCTCGAATAAAATGGCAGTGTCTGTGGAAGCAGATTTTTTGAGGTTTAACTGTAGTATTGCTAACCACCAGCAGATGTTTCTAAATTATTTGGCATAATTAGATAACAAATTCTACTTCATTAAACTATTGTTCATTTTCATTTCAATAGTACAAAGGAACTGCACATAAATTAGCTTGGTTTGTTCATGTTTTATCCTTACAATAGGGAACATAATCAAATTGAATAGGAATTCATTATGAAAATGGCTAACTTAACCTTTGGAGGTCTGAAAATAAAAACAATGTAGTCTTTTGTAACAATAAATTTGTGGGCTACATGAACATTCCCATTAGTTTTCATGCTGTTGTTAGAAGAGCAGGTATAAACAACAGTTTAAACATTCATATTTTGAAATGGATGAAAGAAAACTTTTATTTCTACTCTTTGTTAATGCTTCTTGTTCTTCCGGGAAGAATTTGAGGTGATAACAGAAAAATACAATGCAAGAAGATTGAAAATGAGAAGCGTGGGAATTCGTTTTTCTCTGTCTTGTATCATTAGTTTTTTGTTCTTACCTGGATCGTTTCCCTCTGATTACAACCATGCTTTGCCTATTGCATGTGATAAAGCCTTTCCTTAACTTTGGTACCCTCTGAAGCAACATTGTGAGTCATTAGTGCTCCTCCCATTACCAAAGATTTATTGAAAGAGCAGTCTGTACGCCCCATTTCCACTTTCTATGTGGCTGCTTATTCTTTAACCCTTGTCTGCTTCATTTCTTCCCAACCACAGTGCCACAGAGCAGTGTTTTATAATAATTAGTTATGAGGTGTTAGTGAATGTCACTCTTCTCCAGTGAAGAGAGAGGTTGACAAAGACTTATTCTGATACTTGTTAAAACAGCAAGAAAGATTTTATTTAAGATGATTATGCTGGCCAGTTAGCTCAGCTGGTTAGAGCATGGTGCTGGATAACACTAAGGTCCAGGGTTTGGTTCCTGTACTGCTCAGCGGCCAAAAAAAAAAAGATGATTACAATAGATGATTGCAATAGGTGTTGGGACTATTGCAATAGGGGAGAGAGTCACAGTGCTCAACTCCAAATACAGCAAGACCAAGTGGGGATTTATAGCATGGAGCAGGTTGGGTGGTGGTGGTGGTGGTGGTGGATGGAAAAGTTAAGAAGAGGGTGGATGGGGAATTCTTGCTAAACTGACCTAACAGGATTCTTGTTGAGGGCAGGCCAGGATGATCAGATATCAAGAACAGAGGATGAGGAATTTGATTAGATATCGAGTGATCAGATATCAAAGGTGGAGGGATTCTCTCTAAACTGACTTGCAGGCTTCTTGCTAAAACTGAGAACCAGAGCCAAGGTCAAGACCCAGTTGAGAAGAAGGCTTAGAGGAGCCTGACTAAAGTTTGGTCAAGGAGAACATCTGCTTACAACCATCACCTTATTTTCTGCTTCTGTTCAACTGGAGATGCTTTATCAATTAATAGCCAGTATCCAGTGGCTTTTTCTCAGTTCTCACATTTGATCTTTTTGATTGCCTCCTTTATCAATTAATAGCCAGTATCCAGTGGCTTTTTCTCAGTTCTCACATTTGATCTTTTTGCACTGTTTGATATTTTTGATTGCCTTTTTTTTCTTGAAACTGTTTTTTCTCTTGTCTTTCAAGAGATTGTTCTCTGTTCCACTGCTACTCCTTTTCTTACCTTTCACTATGCTTCAGTTTCCTGTTTGCTCCCCTTATAGTCAGTGCTTTCAAGAATTGACTTGTCTCACTTGGGAGTGTGTAGGCTTCAACTGTGTGTACCATGTGAATGACTCCCAAGTCTCTATCTGCAGCTCTGTCCTTCCATACATTCCAAATCTTAACTGGACTTTCTACAGGCACTTCAGACTCCACATGTTACAGCCCCAAATCCTTAGTGTTCATTCTTCTGTCCTCTCTTCCCTTGCCTCTGATACCCAGTCAGTTGCCAACTCTTGCAGATTGGACTTTGCAATGGCTTTCATACCTATTTCTCTGTCTGTATTTCTAACTCTGTTGCTCTGCCCTTCCTTTCAGTACCTCTTCCCCTTCCTCTGCCACCCATCAAAAGGAATCCCTTCATCTTCTGAATTCTTTATCATTTTATCTGTTAATCTCGTATGATATATATTCCTATATTCTTTTACTAATAGTTATGTGTTTTATCTTTGTCATATCTTTTCTGGGCTGATGGTTTCTCTAAGGTAAGATTCATTTCTTGTCATTTCTATATTCCTTACAGTGCTTAAACTTACTGCAGTGCCTCACACATAGTAGGTGCTCAAAAAATGTGTTAAATGAATAAAATAGCTCTTCATCCATAATACTTCTGTAGTTTAACAATTCAGGGTAGAAATATAAAACATTCTTTTTTCTATTACTTTATAATGCTTTAACCAAGTTAGCAATAGTAAACATCCCCAAATTTCTCATATATTGCGTTTGTTGCCTACTTTTCTTATTTTCAGTCTCTAAAGGAAGAAATACATATACTGCAATACTGTTGCATGTCAAGAGCAAATACTTGTATATCATTTACTTTGGGATTGGTTGCTTTTGTCAGCTTAGCTTTTTCCAAAAGTTTCTGGTGAAGGTATGGTTGGATTTATACTGCTTTCTATTCTGTAAAAATCTCTTCATCCTTCTTTTAATTTTCATAGCAGAGGAGAAGGAACACTAACCAGTGTCTGTAACACAGGGTTTGTTAATCCAGGTTGGTTTCCTGGCCCCTTTAATGTTGTCATGTGTCTAGTATTGAACTGGAAACAGAAACCTCCTTCTGGAGAAACCTTGTTCAAAGTGAGAAAAATGATAGGTGGTTCTGATTTGATAGCTGTTTTCTGTTGTTTTAGACTTGTCCAGGCTATTAGCAAAGAGATGGTGAAGGGAAGCCCTTCTTTGTTCAAGTCTCCCTTTCAGACCTTGGTGTGTTAGCCAAGTTCATAGAATATTTGTAGATTAGTCCTCTACTTAAAAACTGGCATATAAGTGTTTTTAAAGTTGCTGAATAGAAGTCACTAAGCAATGGACCAAAAAGCTCACACTGATGATTGTTTTTAAGAATATACTGTAATGTATTAAACTAACCCCTAAAGAAAGATGAAGTCTGTGGTTTATAGGACATTTCACATATTGCTTTTAATATTTCATTTACTTGTGAAATTTTTTTTATGCAGTTGACTTTGCCACTCCTATAAGTTATTTTTGGTGTTGTTACCTTTTAGGTCTTTGGATGTCATTTGTTAATAATCTCACATTTAGATCTCAGATTTGGATGTTATAAAGATGCCCATTGTATATGTGTACAGAATATGTAGTTAAAGATGAGAACCATAAAAACACAATTCATGTTTCTTTTTCTTCATAATAATGTTTAAAAGTTAACCAGAGATTTTAAAGTTATTCTTTGAATGAGAAAGGAGTCTCTGGGCTTCTCAGTTCATTCTTTTAGTTGAAGTTAAAAGGATAAATTATTTCAACAGGACAGAAAAAGGAACAAGATGGATTAATAATAAGGCTTTTAAAAGGAAGGAGGAAACAGACATTGCTATACAGCAGGGAGACTTGTAGAATAGTTAGAGGCCTGTCATCCTGAATTTTCCAGACAGATGGCTCTGCTGCAATTCTCTGGAGAGCCATAGCCTCTTCCATGGGTGGGGGTGGGATGGGGTGGTGCAGCAAATCTGCTCTTCCTAGGTCTTTCCAGACAGAGGAGCTCTTGCTCTCTTTCTTTTAGAATTTCTCTCTCTCTGTTTCTCTCTCTCCCCCCATCCCCTCTCCCTCTCTCACGCTCTCTCTCTCACTCTCTTGTTTTTTTACTCTCTCTCTCTCTGTTACACACCTCTCCCTTCCAAGTGTGCCAGTGTCAGGAGGAATAAAGGGAGGGAGCAGTGATTGCACATACATGTTGCAGGACTTGTCTCTTTGGGGTGAGACCTCATTCAGCTCAAGATGCCATCTGATTTCACTCTTAAATAACTTTTCTCCTTTTATCTTGTTGTTCAGGTATATTAATTGAACTTAGGGGAAGGAGAGGCATTTGAAAAATTTTAAAACTTTTTTAAAAATAGATTTTAGCTAATTAAAAATTGATAAAAATCTCAACAGAAAATGCCCAACATTTTCAGGTCTTATAATAAGCTGTTTTCCATTATTAGGGGAAGAAGGAAAATTGATGTGTGTTAAGTATATTAATATTAGATAATTTGTAACAGATCTGTCCCAAAATACTTTTTGTCATTAGTAAGAGTATATTTAAAATATGCAACTTTAGTATGTTGCTTGCTATGTATTTTTAGCTGCCATGGTTAAATGGCAAGGTACAGTTTTTAAAAGTTGACATATTTATTTATCTTTTATTTAAAATGTAAACAGTCTTATGATAATTAAACTGCATTTAACTGACAATCCCTAGATTGAGAGATCAAGACTTTATAGTAGGTGGATTTCATCTACTGTTATTGAGAAAATGCAGTCGCTTTTAATAATAAATACCATTGAGCGGAACTTTTTCAAACATGATTTTAAGGCAGACTTAGAAATAATAATATAAACTGTAATGAATGAAATCTACCACTTTAAACCCTCATGTTTTGTATTTCAAGTGTTTCCCTAAATTGCAGCCATCTGAAACTTTTTTTTTTTTTTCCCTGACCGGTAAGGGGATTGCAACCCTCGGCATGGTGTTCGCACCACAGTCAGCCAGTGAGCGCACCAGCCATCCCTATATAGGATCCGAACCTGAGGTCTCAGTGGCGCTACCAGTGCTGCACTCTCCCGAGTGAGACACGGGGCCGGCCCCTGAAACTTTTTCCATGTTAGAATAATACATTGTTAAGGCTGAAAACTTGGATGAACTGATATATTTAATTCTATATTTATTATCACTTTACATAGGTCTCTTTTCTAAAGAGCTCAAACCAGTGATGACGTTTAATAGGCTTCACATTTTATTTTCCAGTGCCTTATTATAAAAAGATTCACAGCCCCTGAGAAAGCTGCTATAGAATATTATCTATCATATTGTCACAAGACAACTAAATATATTATGTTAATTATATTGTAAATGATTGCTAATAAAGCACTAAGAAAAAAATCATTAGTGACACTTGCAAAATGATATACTCTGTGCTAATTTTTTTAAAACAGATGTGGGAGGTTGTAGACAGTTAAAAATGCCATAAAATCTTAAACCAACCTAGACTTGGCCAAAATAATGTTCTTCCCTCAAGTATTTAGTCTTTTTTTTCCCTCCCATAAAGAAAATGTCAAACCATAACACAAATCACAGTTCTGCCAACCGGAGGTAAGCAAAGCAGAAAGCTTCTTTTAAAGTTTTGTATTTGAAAATATGGATCAAAAAGATGAATGCTCTGTAAACCTCCAGGTATTGCTGCATCATTAACCAATAGCAGAATTGGGATTTAGTGTCATTTAAGAAGAAAATTGGGGAAGAATCTTCAAGCAGTTATCATTGCTCTGTGATATCATAAGAACGTGATCTGGAATGCCATTGTGTGTTTCTACTTCCGCTCCCCACTCCCACCCCAAAAAAGCGTACCAGGAAAAAGAACCCTGAAGAAAAAAATTATGTAAACCAAGACCACAACTCAGATGTCTACTATTGGCAGACAGGTAACATAGACAACAGGGATGTTGAGGAATTTCCTGATTATAAATGTTGGTAATTTATGCACGCAAAGGAAATGAAATCAATGTATCAAAAATATATTGATTTTTGGCACTCCCATGTTCATTGTAACACTATTCACTATAGCCAAGAGGTGGAATCACCTAAATGTCCATTGATGGATTAAAAACTGTGATATATATACACAATGGAATATTACTCAGCTGTTAAAAAAAATGATATCCTGTCATTTGCAGCAACATGAATGGAACTGGAAACCATCATGTAAAGTGAAGTAAGGCACAGAAAGACAAATACCATGTGATATTCATATGTGCAATCTAAAAAAAAAAGTGGTTCTCACAGAAGTAGAGAGTAGGATAATGGTTACAGGGTGAAGGGGAGGAGAGGTGGTGGACTAATGGACACAAAACTGCTATGTATCCTAAGTGAATCATTGTGCAATATATGAATGTATTAAAATGATACACTGTACCTCACATATATGTACAAATATATGTTGAAATTAAAAATCACTGTGTAGTCCAAAGAAAATACAACTTTGGGCTGGTGGTGAGGCAACTCCAGTCTACTAGTTGGTGACTTTCCAATTGCAAACTCAATGTTGTGGAAATGGAAACCTGATTGACCTGATAGTAGCCTTTGGTTAGGGAACAAGGGAGGACAAGATTATCCTAAAGATGATGCACGAGTTGGGCTGAAGAGGAGAGGGGCAGGGAAGATTTCTGTAATTGAGGTACTGTTAGGTCTGGAGAAGATAGCTGGAGATGATATTCTGTACCTTTTGAATAGGGGACACATTCTCATTATTAAAGGAGATTCTACCAATTTACCAAACATGCCTTTCACCTACCTACTCTTGTTTGGTATCACTTTTTTTTTTTTTTTGTGGCTGGCCTGTGTGAGGAATCAAACCAGCTCTTTTTTTTTTTTTTTTTTGTCTTTTTTTCCGTGTCCGGCAACGGATTGCAACCCTCAGTGTTGCCCCTGTACCGGACCGGGCCC
>NW_007737814.1:1044-20671 GCF_000696425.1 Galeopterus variegatus | reverse complement strand
GTGGGATCCGAACCCTCGGCGGGAGCGCCACCACGCTCGCAAGCGGCGCACTATAGCAGTGCGCCACCGGGCCGGCATTTTGTTTGTTTGTTTGTTTATTTTTGTTTTTTGTTTTTTTTGTCAAACCAACTCTTGACCTTGATATTACAAGGCTGTACCCTAACCAACTGAGCTAACCAGTCAGCCTGGTATCACTTTTTATGGCCCAATTTTACTTACACTGGGACAGTCTCTTTATGTCCTGGCATATTAGTGCTTTTTAGCATGTGAAAATTTTGGAGATTTTTTTTGGTCCTGCTCAGTTCAGATCATTATCACTATAATTAACGTACACACCTCCCTCTCCCTTATCCTGAATAATATAAAACTGACAGTAGCCAGGTCTAGGAAGATGAAAAAAGTTATCAAGAATTCTAAATTACAGTAGAACTAACATTCTAGATTTACATTTTTTAGGTTGAAGAATCAAAGACAATTTTTAACAGTTTTATGGAACTGCTACCATCTAAATATTTAGTCCTCATAAAATCATTAAAAAATTGTCTCTAATTCTTTACCCTAAAAAATGAGATAAAAGCAGTTTCTCCTTACTTACCTCTGTCGAATGGTATTATGGAAAAGGGCAATAATTTAATTCGAGTTTCTCTGTACATGGCAGTGCTATGTAAGTCTAGAATGTTACTATTCCTTTTTTAATTATATGTGAAATAAAACCGTGCTATTTCTAAAATCTAAAGAGAGTCATATGAACATTGTGACTCGGGGGTATTTTCTTTCCTATTAGCCTTTTGTTTTTTCATCTTTATGTACAATGTACCTTGACTCTTAGTCTGTAAACTTTTGCTTGTTAGACACAGACACAGACACACACACACACACACACACACACACACACACACAAAGAGTGGATCTACAGATGTATTCATTAGTTCTTCTGTAATTTGGATTCTTGATAACTTTTTGGGATAAGTTTTTATGAAAAACAGAGGCTTGTTTTTTACAAGGTGTACTGTTCTATAATCTTGTTTGTTGTACTATGAAATTAGGAGACTCATTCTCATTTCTCCACTATTATGTTCTTTGAAAAGTTCCTTTGATATATCACATGAGATTGGGTGCGTTCAGAGTGGTATGGCCGTAGACCTTTGATATATCAGATTCTCAGGCTTTATTGCATAATGTATCTCCCGCCTAATTTGAGGATAATGTAAGGATCAAATATGGTGGTTTGGCTATGAATATTTCAAGTGCTTTAGAAGCATCTTACCTTAAATCCACAAATGTTGTTCTTATTACAGTTACTGATATTTTGACCTTGGGAAATTAACCGTTTGATTTAAATTAAAGTAATATTTTGATTATTGGGAATATTGTATCAAACATTTATAATGATTTGCTGTACTGAATGGAATGAAAACATTTCCTAGGGAATCCACAAGATGGCACTTGCCAACCTATTTCTTCTATTTTTCCTTGGTTTAAGGAAATTCAGCCAAATTTAAGAAGGAACATCTAAATGTTTATGTATTTAAAATGCTATAGTTTAGATTTCTAGAAGCTTGAGTTGGAACTCCTTAAAATTGATGAGCTTCAATTTAACATTTTGAAAAGTATTCATTTCTGGTATAAAAGCCAAGGTCCCTTGTTGACGTTCTTAAGGTTATTTTGAAAACATACTGGGATCTGTATAATACAAAGGCATGCCTCCATTCACTCCATTTGCCTTTTAAAAGAATGTATATGATTTATGAGACATGTAGTATATATGCCTAGTTTCTAGACATCTTAAAATATTGATATTTATGAGGACACTGGCCATTAGTAATTGTTCTAAATTAATTGTGTTATTTTCTGTTTTAAAAACAAGAAGGTGTAGTTGGAATATAGTTTGGAATTTCTAATTATGAATCAGATTTTGCCAAGTGGAACAGTAATGAAGGACAACAGGAATCTACCCAATCATAATGTGAATTACACTAGGTTTCCTTTTTTCCCCTCTATATTTAACATTAAATTAATACTGTTTTACAGATTTATGTTTACATTAACAATGGTAGGGAGGAAATGATGTTGAAATTATATCAAGGCTGGTAGGGAAGTTTTATACTGTTTATTGCTTTGTGAAATCCTGTCAATTTCAGTAGAAGGACTAAGACAAGAAAGTATATCTGGTAAAATTTACAGCAAATTAAGTTTAGGTCTGTAGCATTGTGATTTTTCTCAGCCCATCATAAAAGTGGTCAAGCAATAGAATCAAAGGCAACATGGAATAAGAGCAGTAAAAGGAACTTTTTGTTGAAAATAAGTCAGACTTGCAAAAATTTAAATCTAAACTTATAACTAAATATTTTAGAGAGTTGTGAAAGTACTCATTTTTTCACCATTCTTATGAAGGTTTGTGAAGAAAGAATCTATTATATATGAGGACAGAATCATTAAAGATTTCTTTTTTAGAACACTTGCTGTATTACTGGCTGCTAAGTTTGCATAATAAATGTGTTCTGTGGGTAGTCTGCACATTGAAACTATTCCTTTGTTAGCTAGCTTACCCTTTCTGATATCAAGGGTTTAGTGCTCAGTTTCAGGTTACCATCATTTACATCATACTACTTTGCACAAGATCTCTTTTTAAAAGCTTATGAAACACAATCTCTTTAAAGTTCAGTAATTTTCATTGAAGTTGTACAAACTTTGAATTTAAGCTAAATTAATTTCTTAACTAAGGAACTTCTTCAGAAACATCAGTCAGAGAAATGTAATCTGGGAGCGGATGTAAAGGATGCATGTGGCATCTTTGAATATGCGATCTTCAGATTTTATTTTTAAAGTGCTTTGATTATTTTTCAACTGATAAAATAAAGATTTTGCTTTTAAATGAATCCATTTTTAGTTTTTTTCCCCCAGAATTAAATTCTAAGAAACATCTGAAAATGAAAAAAAAATCTTCTCCCCTCAAGCAATAGAAATTGCTTGTCTTTTTTCTCTGTATTTAGATTTATAGTCAACATTTGAGACTGAGTGAAAATTAAATGGCTCAAACTGAAATTTGTTTTTTGTGGGTCTTTTCTCTCTTCTCTTGTGAAAATGAGTATGAATATTCTTTAATTCAATGCACTTATCCATAAGTGACAGCTCAATTCATTGGCATTTTGTCCACTAACTCGGGAAAGTAATAGAAAATATTCTTTCTGATGATATGAAACATTGTATTTAAAATGAACAAATTATGGAGTAGAATATCAAATTCACACTAATTTGTAACATATGACATTTCGTTCAAACAAACTCCACACTATAGTTATATCAGTTTGTGACCCAGAAATGTCCCCTAGCAATCCCTAACCCCATCCATTTACTCTCCTCTGCCTTTGGAGGCAAGCATAAAAATAAATTTAAGGTTAGGTTGCTGTATGTTGCTTTTTTTGTAAGCAACAGCACATCCTTCACCGGTTACTGATATCTTTCAGCAGCTAACAATAGACAGTTATATACCAGGAAATATCATGTTCATTTTTAAAATTTAAAATTAAAAATGTATTTTAAAAATACAGTATTCCCTCACATATACAGTCCCCCCACCCCATGAGATTCAGGAGCATTTTACCTGGTTAAATTTGAGCCTGATAAAGACTCTAGTATTAAAAAACACTTTGTCATCACCACCAAAGAGCAAAAAAAAAAAAAGACATTAAAAAACCATACATATACAGGCAAAGCTAATATATAGTGTTAGATGTCAGGATAGTGATAAACTTTGGGAAGGCAAGAGTGGGTGATGATTGGGAGGTCTCTAGGGAGACTATTTAGGATCCTGGTAATAATGCTCTATTTCTTGACTTGAGTAGTCCTTACACAGGTGTGTTCATTTTGAAATAATTCACTGAGCTTATGATTTCTGTATTTTCCTTTTTTTAAAACATATTTGTATATTTTACTTAAATACACTTATGTATAATGTATTTTTCTGTATGTGTGTTACACTTTAAAAAATTTTTTTAATCCTTGAGGAATAAATAAATATAACTTCTTGCAGTTCCACTGTTCTTAATATAACACCAGTAGTTCTACTGGGCCAAGTGTGAGGAGGGTGAAATAATTATCTCAAATATGGCTTGTCATGGGCCAAAAAAGCTCAGGGAGGTCCCACACACAAATTCTAACATGACAACAGTTAGAGATTAAAAGAAGAAATGGGTAAAATGTATCTGAGTATAGACTCAAACTCAAGAACTCAATCATTCAGAAAAAACCAAGTCAGCTGATCAGCCAACTGAAAAGACAAATCCTTTCCTTGACAATTGCATGTATGTCTAGATTTTCACAAGAGAAGAGAGAAAAGACCCACAAAAATCAAATTTCAGTTTGAGCCATTTAATTTTCACTCGGTCTCAAATGTGGACTATAAATCTAAATACAGAGAAAAAAGACAAAAAAAATCTTCTCCCCTCAAGCAATAGAAATTGCTTGTCTTTTTTGATAATGTACCTCTCATTTTCCTATCTTGTTTACAAAGTGCTTTCTCTTTCATGGTAATTCCACTGAATCCTATGTAAAATATGTTGGGTATTCATAACATTTGGTAAATGGTGAAGGCTATACTTGAAGTCTGCTCTTCTTCTGGTATCCATTAGCAACTCTATTGTCGCATTTTCTTGCATTGCACTATGATTGTTTAATGTCTTTCTTCAACCCTAAACTGTGGAATTCTCAAGTACTACTCATATTTGTTTCTGTATAATTTAGCACTAGGTCTTATCCATAGTTGGTACTTAATACATGTTTGATGGGTGGATGAATGAATGAGATTTTATCTGATTGGTGGTGATCTAGAGTTTTTTCTCTTGACTTACTAAAGATTTGGCTATCGTTTTGCTTTCCAGAGTATTTTGAAAACATTTTATTATTGTTTGGTCAGTCTGGAAGGATAAGGGATAGCATGCTGAGAATCGTTTAAAATGATTATATCATTAATTACATTTCACACTAACAAAATTTATTAAAGATATATTTGAAATCTGGAGTCTTTATTGCATTTTGACAAATGCAAGTGCAAAAATAACCAGAAATAATAATAAATTAGATCTGATTAGAGATGCATGTGAGCCTGGGAATTAGTACCTACAAATGGATGTGCTTCTTAATGTGTTGCAGTGGGAAGTATGAATCATTGATCATATAGAAGGAATCTGAGTGTAAATTATTAGTTGATGATGGGTCTAAGGTTGACAAGCTGGCCTAAAGATTTATTGGGAAAAGCCAGGCCCACTTATTTATATATTGTCTGTGGCTGCTTTTCCACTATCAAGGCAGAGTCAGAAGTTGAGACAGAGATGATGTGCTCTGCCAAGCCTAAAATATTTACTTTCTGACACTTTACAGAAGGAGTTTACCAACCTACTGTCTTAGGTGAATTTTATCAAATTGAAGAATTGACAGTGAACTTTATGTGTCTAAGGACAAAAAGAAAATATGGTATTCAAATCTAGTTAGTCATTCAACAGGAAGGTTTTTACTGCATTCTCTTTTACAGCAAGACCTGGATCATCCCATTTTGCTAATAGGATAATTGACAATATTTTTCATCTTTCATGATGTTTGTGCACCAAAACATGCTTGATGCAGTTCTTCAATGGAGAAATGCTGAAGATGAGTGTGTGTATAAATGTGACTAGAAGGAAATAGATGATGTAAAAATGAATAGATTTATTACATTAATCATGTTAACTTGTTTTTATAAATCTAAAACTGAAAACATTTTGCAATTCTGGAGCAAAGAAGATGGTTCTTCAACAAAATTATGAGCAATCAGTTTCAAAAGTATTCTGTTTTGAAGATGTAAATGCAGGAAGAAAAATCAGAAATAACAATAAACTAGAATTTAATGAAGATGCTTTTGAAGTCTGGAATCTTGATTGCATTTTGACAGTGCATATACAAGAAGAACCAGAAGCATTGATAAGCTATAATCTATTTACTATAAGCTAGATGTATTTGAAACCTGGAATCGGTATTCACAAAACTGATGTGTCCCAGGTTTGTGCATAACAACTGATGAGCAGTTAGTTGCTATTTTGGGTATGTCTTCAAAGCAGGAAAATATGCAATAAAATTTGGGCTTTCATGTTTAAATTTTTATTAAAATTTCTAATAACTATCCTTTTATTCTGTAAATTATTCATAAAATTACTTAAAATTTATACAGAAATAGAAAGAGCTTATGGGCCTGGATGGTAAGTAGCAACAACTGTATTTGCTGGCACACAGAAGAGTAATTTCTTGGGTGTGATAATGTTTTTGTGGTTATGTAGGAGAATGTTCTTGTTTTTAGCAGATACATGCTGAGTTATTTACAAATGCCTACAACTTACTTTGAAATGGTTGGGAGCTGGGGGGGGTTGGTAACAGAGGAGGGGGCAGGAAGTAACAAATGGGACAAAATATTAGCAATTAGTGAATTTAGATGAAAGGTATACTGATACTCCTGTACTATTTTTTAAAACTTTTTTGTAGGTTTAGATATTTTCAAAATAAAAACATTGAGAAAAAAATCACAGAAATGAAAATTTAATTGTCAGGTGAAAAGAACCATTCCTCCCTCTCCCTGCACAGTACACATTCCTTTTAGAGGGAAAACTTGCATTTATGCTATAAATATATATTTTTTAATTATAAGTTTAGCCTACTTCTGATTGTATTAGCTTTTTGCTGCTGAGCAGCCAAGGAATAAAATGGTGACGATAATAATATGCATTTCTTTGCCACCAGGGGTTTTTTAAGAACTTTTTATGCTTTTAGAAAATATTGCATGTAGTAATAAAATGCATAAATTATTTTCCTTGTCTATTAGGCAAGATTGCTAGGACTGTTACTCCAGTGGGCAATCCAGCTTGTGTCAATGTGCTCTGTGTTGAAGATCACGAGAATTTTCTTTAAAATTATAGGCACGTATACTGAGAACTCAAGTTTTCTGAGATTGTTTATTTTATATATGTTGTATATGCATCAAAGAAACCAGTTTTAGGTAAGTGCGCTTATTAATGATATGAATAAAATTATATTATTCTTTTATTTTTGAGCATTTCATTGTTGCTGGAAAAACATTTACTACTAGCATATTTGTATTGACTTTGAAGAGTATATCAAATATTTAAAAATTTGTGAGAAAACAGAATTTGATCTACTTGTCATTTGTGAACTTTAAAAATTCATTTGTTTTAGTTATGCCGTATTACAGGAATTTAAAAAGTTTTATTACAGATAATTTTCTCTTATAGACTGATAAAGGCACATGAAAATGTTTTTTCATTGCTATCATTTTTCTGTGCTTGATGTTGGTTTGATCAGATAGCTCTTTTTCATATCAGTGATAATGACCTGTTTTCCAATCCCTGGTATTCAGAATCCTTGAGGGCATTCTAGTTAGTGCCCTCATTTAACATTAGTGCGATAAAGCATACAGACAGTATTTTAAACAAAATGCTTGTTCACAGCTGCATGACATAAATCATTCAGTCTGCTTTTTGAAAAACAAATTATACTGTTTATTAAGAAGCTGCATCAACTTTGGAGTTAAACAAAAGAAAACTCTATTTAGATATTTAAAAATAGACTGATTATCCACCTTTTCATTTTGGTAAACCTATTGGACTGTACCATTTCACGTGTGAACTATGTTTGGCATTGGCACAGTATTCTGAGTCCTGAAGTAGAAATGGGGGAAGAAAAAATAGTGGTACCTTTTAAATAAGGACATTCTAGAAAATTATTGAATTGTGATATCTTGAGAGACTTCTAGGTATTCTATTTACATTTTAGTCACCACTTCCTACTAGCTGGTAGGAATTCATAGTTTTAGCTATGTTAAGAGACCCCTTGTACTACTTTAAACTCACATATTTCTTCATATGGCTTTTTTTTTTTTTTTTTTTGGTGGCCGTCCCATGCTTGATTTTATGTGTGTGTGTGTGTGTGTGTGTGATTGTCATATGCATAGGCATTCAAATCATATGAGATAAATGAACTGAAGTCAAATTGGACAACTTTGGTGCTACATCAGATAATTATTTTCTGTTAAGCTGTTTGTTCTGTTTGCATTCATCCTACAGAAAATGCTCAGTAGCTTCGGAAATGCTCATTGCAGAATAACAAAAAGGAGTGTTACTCTGTAATAGCTTAAATTATGGCATCACAAATGTTCTGAAGACTGTATGAAAATCTAGTGACACCTACATTTGTTTCCCTGGAAATTTTCTTAATGTCAGTTACCTGCGGAATCAAGTTAAAATTTTTTTCTTGGTGATAATAATAATAATAATAACAGCTGATATTATTCATTGTCCAGTTGACTTGCCCGAGGTCAGATTCATAGTAAGTGCTAGAACAGGTATGTTTCCAAACCCCAAGAGCCCACACTTTTAACCACTGCCTTATACTGCCAAAGGTGGCAGCATAAAATGAGGCAGGTCCTCGTAGTCAGTCCTGAAAGTCACATCAGCCTGGCAGGAGACATATAACTCGTCTTCCTCCTAAGCACCCAGAGATGAAGCGCCTAGGCATACTTCATCTTTTTGCTTTCTCCTCCTCCTCCTCCACCATCACTGTCACCATAACCACCTCCCTCCTCTTCTTTTTTTGCTTTGTCTTTTCTTATTTTGCTTGTTCATAAAGAAATCTCCCAGAACTTTCAGTCATTAGTTTCCCTGACCGTGATACATATTTTCTCAGCTACTCGTCCAGGTTTCTGCCCTTCCTAAGAAAAATGTGTTTTGTGACACTGGGCTTCCAGCAGCCTGAGTTGGTCACTTATATCATGCAAGAATACCGCAGTGCTCTGTGAAATCTAAAACACTTAATAATTGTGTTTCATATGCACGTTTTCAGTTTTCTGAAATGGCAAAATGTTGAGTCACTATAGTTCTGCATACCATATGTTGAAGCATGGGCTGTGGTAGAAGGGAGGCTTGAAGATTGGATGGCAGCCCGCTGAACTGTGGAAAATACCAGTGAGCATAATCATTGTCATCCAGCATTCTCTTTCTTTTTTTTTTTTTTTTTTTTGTGACCGGTAAGGGGATTAACCCTTGGCTTGGTGTCGGCCTCACCACGTTCAGCCAGTGAGCGCACCAGCCATCCCTATATAGGATCCAAACCCACGGCCTCGGCGCTCCCAGCGCCGCACTCTCCCGAGTGAGCCACAGGGTCGGCCCCCAGCATTCTCTTTCTAACCTTAATACTTTGACTTCAGTGACCCCAAGTAGAAGAATTTGTGGTTGGAGAACTGAAGGGTTCAAGGCACAAACAGTGTCAGCATGATCCTGGGTCACTAGTAGAGCTATGAAAGCCCTCATAATTTTCTTTTTATATTCATAGATATAAAATGAAGATAGAACACTAGAAAAGAATATCAGTGATTGTTTGTCATCCCTTCTATATTAGGAACTTTTCAGGATTTCTGTCACTTGAAATTTTGAGAATATGCTTGTAAATTCATTTTTTTTCATTGTTGCAGATATTTTGCATGCTAGGAGGTTATATGTTTTTATTTCTGGTTTATCCTGAAATAGCTGAGTCAGAATTTTTCAAATTTTCTCTCTGATAGGGTTATGATAATTCCTCACATGATAACACTAAGCCTCACTGAACACATTACACAAACATGCGCGAATACTCTAATAACCTGATTGTGTGGTCTCCTTCCCTCCCTTATAGAATGAGGAGAAGTTTTAAGATCTCACTTTACTTCTTTGCCCCAATTTCCATTGTTTGTCTGAATCCTGCATTTTTAAAACTATGACTACTGCTCTGCCACCCACTTCACTTTCTTTTATTCTTCCCAATCCTAGATCATTAATTTTTTAATCATCCCCAACAAAAATAATTCATAGTTTACATACTATAGGAAGTGGAAATCTCAAGATTGTAGAAGTATTTCTGCATATTCAAGGAGGAATTTTTAGCTTAAGAGAATTTAAAGTTGGGAAGGGATTACTGTTCTTGACCTAATAGGACTCCTTCATAAAATGCAGACAAAGCTAAGCCACTCAGGATGATGAGGTTTCAGGATATCACCCTACTTTGGGCCTGAGCGGATGCACTTCTTGGACTTGATAGATTTAATCAAGGCAACTTTCTTCAGATATGGGAACCATAGAATGTCCTAAAAATTTCATTGAAGGTTATATTTGTGCTTGAGCTACAGGAAAACCAACGGCTAGAAGACTTCAAAAGCATTATAAATGAACGTGGCCATAAGGGATACAAGCTTGTCTCTACTGACCTTGGAAGCTGGTCTCAAAGCTAGACATCTCAAGGTTTTTATTGTCCATTCTTTAGCCTAATGATAGTTGTTGGGCCCTCATGGATTGCACTTGAAATATTTCCTCAAACATTTGCATCTGTCTCTGAGCAGTTGCCTTGGCCTTTCTTCTGCTCATAGGAACGTCCTTAGATTGCCTCCCTTTAATCCCCAATTCATTTGGCTTTGTATTTTGACTCCTTTTTGGTATTTTTAAATGTAGTCACCTGCCTTTGCACTGTTTGCCTTGTTTCTAGCCTAGCATTCCTTTAATATAGTATCAATAACAGGTACATGAGATCTGGAGTCACATGATCTTGGTTCAAGTACTGGCTCTGCTGCTCGTGACTCCAAACAGTTGCCTTGATCTTGCTCAAGTACTGGTTTCCTCATCTGTAAAAGGATGATAGTAATAATACTTACTTTATAACGTTGTTTTTGAGGAATTAACAAAATGATGAGTATAAAAGCATTTAACAAGAGCCTGGCAGATTTTAAGTGTTCAGTGCAACAAAATTTACTACTATGTACTAGTTATTGTTTTAGGCCAGTGGTTCTCAAACTTTTTACTCTCAGAACCCATTTACACTCTTAAATGTCATAAAGAAGGAACAGTTGTTTATGTGGGTTATATGTATTGCTATTCACTGTGTTTGAAATTAAAAGAGAAATTTTTAAAAATTATCAATTATTTAAAAAATCATAACAAACCCATTATTGTTATCATAAATAACATTTTTTGGAAAGTAGCTATCTTTCAAAAAGTAGTGAGAAGAGTGATATTTTACATTTTTACAAACTCCAGCCAGTGAGCGGGAGCCGGTCTGTACGTGGGATCCGAACCCTCGGACGGGAGCGCCACTGCGCTTCCCAAGCGGCGCACTATCCAGTGCGCCACCAGGCCGGCCCTATTGTAATACGTTTTGATTGGGATATCTAAAGAAATTCTGACTCAAACAGATATGTAGTTGGAAAAGAAAGTATTTTAATAATCTTTTCAAATAGTCATGGATATTCTTCTTTGATAATACACTAAAACTTGACAAGTGGTAGTCTCTTAAAGGCCAATTGTAATGTAGACTCTGAAACCATATCAATGAACATTTTGTACTCTGTTGCATTAAAATCCATTGGTCTATTTTGTATTTGACTAGATTTTTTACCCATGTATGATATTGTACTATCATGCCTTTGTTATTTCAAAAGTATTAGTTTGTAGAGTTAGGCAAATCTTCAAAATGTTACCACATTTCATTATACCATGTATTTAAAAATCACATTCTTTAATATCACTGTCAGTCTCATTGGAAAAGTCTTGCAGTATTAAAAACTGTCAAGCGCATGGTGGTAGATACAGTTTCCCCAAATTCTCATTGTTATTTGAGACCTTAAATTTTACGACAGGCAATAAATACTGTCAGTTATTTTTGTTGAAGTGACAAGCTCACTTTGTTCATTTTCAAGGAAATACCTATGAAATACCCAAGTCTGATTAGTCATGGTTAAGTCATTCTTTCAAGTGAAATGGTGTTTATGAAAACTGCGGCCAGTTTAGCTCCCAGCTCTAATGATCTCATATGTGCTTTCCTTCAAGACAGCCATCACACTCAGTATGCAGCAGATGCACCATGTGCGCACCTCCCATTTTGTCACACGGAATATTAAAAAGATGTGTACTCAAGGTCAAGTTTTAATCATGGTGTGCAGCAGAAGTGCTTTATGAGTACTTCCCATTTCATAACAGAGAATATTAAAAAGAATTGCACTCAAAGATTGAATTAATAATTTTTTAACTGCTTCATCAAGGACATTCCTAAGTGAAACTGGATTTTTTTTTTAAAACTATGAGTGTGTGATGCTGAAGAAAACAGTGACAACTAATACAGTTTGTTGCCACTGCTTTCTTTGGTGCTGAGGCACCAGCAGTTTTACCCACCATAGTTTTGGTACCACCAGTGCAAATGTCAATACAGTGAAAAAGGCAAATAACTTCTTAGTATTACTATGAAGGTAGTTTTGACTTTGTGGAGCTCCTCGAAAGAGTCTCAGTGACCTACAGTGTCCACCGACCACACTGAGTTGCTGTTCTAGGCATTAAGGATACAGCAGTGTGAAAAACAAAAGAATTTCTGCCCTCACCAAACTTATGTTCCAGTGGAGAGAGACAAACAAATAACATAAATTGGTAAAATTTATAATACTTTACATAGTGATACTGAGGAGGGAAAAAAAAGAATATGAAGTGTCAGAGGGTTTTGAGCTTTTTAGATAGTGTGACAGGGAAGGCCTCACTGAGTAGAGAACTTAAGTGGGTGAGGGAACAAGCTGTAGAAATACCTGGGGGGAGAATATTCCAGACTGAGGAAACAGCTAGGTGGAAGAGTGTCTCATATATCTGATGAATGACAAGGAAACCAAAAGAGGCTGAAGAAGAGTAGGTGGAAGGGAGGAGGAATAAATGGACTCAGTGAGATAAGGGGGACACATCATCTGGGGTCTTGTAGGCCAGTGCTTCTGAAAAGTCAATATATATACACATCACTCGGTCCTGTGAAAAATGCACATTCTGATTCATAGATGGGAATTGGGTCCTACAGTTCTGCATTTCTAACAAGTTACCAGGTGATGCCAGTGTTGTGGTCCTCTTTGAATCGCAGTCTTTGTAAGCTGCTGTAAATAGTTTGGCTTTTATTCTGAGTGACATGGGAAGCTATTGGAGAGAACCCAGCAGAAGAGTGACATGTTCTGACTTAGGTTTTAACATGATCAGTCATAAATATTAATGACAGTAGAGGTCTGTAATCGCTTATTCAAAACCCTTGGGACCAGGTGTGTGTGAGAATTCAGAACTTTTTCAGATTTTAGAAAGGTAATATATTTCATAGATAGAACATTTTATACTACCCCCAGCAGTGTCCAAGGCATTGCTCTGTAATCACATATTAATATTTCTACAGTAGAGTGATGAAACGAATGAATAGTCATACTCAGGGGGATAAATCAAGACTAAATATTCTCATGTATGTTCAGGTGAGGTCTTTGCCACCAAATGAGTTATAAAGAGTTATAAAAATACTTTCAGGTTCAGGTCATATCAGGGTTTACTGCCAAATGAGTTGTAAAAATACTTTAACTTTTCAAGGCATTTGGATTTTATAATTGAGAAATCATGGACCTTTGTTGCTGTTATATGAGTACTTTCAGTTAGTTGTTCCTTATGTTTCCACACTGCAGGAACTTCTTTAAGACAAACAGTCCATTGCATGTTCATTTTAGGCCTTGTTGGATGTTGGTGTTGGCAAGAGACCCCACACCCACAGATCTTTCATGCCCTGGTTCTGCTCTCAAAGGAAGAAAAACAGGTACCTATCAATTTGGAACACAAGTTCTCCTTTCCAAAGAGTTTTTGCATCTTGGCAGCCTATACTGTCATGGGTGACTCAAAGCATAGTTAAACCATTCTGAGGATTTTATTATACTTTAGGACAGTTAGCATGTGCTTAGAATTATCCAGCTGTGCTCATTTGTGGTTTACACAATATCACTTCCATATCTGACTTTACTATCTTCCTTACAGATGTGAGCTGCCTTATTCCACATTTGGCTCTGCAGCTTGTAATCTAAAGCACACTTCTCTGTGTTCCTCCATATCCACTTTTTTTTTTTTTTTGCTTCTTAGTGACTGAGTAGTTAGTTTTCCCAGAGAAGTTCAATTTAAAATAAATGCATTTGAAATTATCATAAGGGGAGGAATGTTGCAATCTTTTCCCCTATCAGTTACTAGAGATGTCAAAATGTTAGTAATAGGAGCTTTCTCTTTTCCTATAGAGTTTCATTTAAAGGTTAGTTTATCCTATTTTCTGAGCTCTTGTCTTCTTGATAAAGCTTGAAAACACTGATGTAAGGAAGACTTTGACACATTGCTGTTTTAATGCTTGCTGGCAAAATGACATTGTCTCTCATCATTGGGGAATTCTAACTATGAGTCTGTGTGAAAGAATAATGCATGTTCTAATGAACACATTACACACTCCTTGGCAAAAAGGTCTAACAGTAGATTCCTTTTCTAAGGGCAAGGATCCGAGTGGGTCACTGCTACAAAACTAGGTTGGAGTATGTGAAAAGCATGGGTTAGGAGTAATTTGTCCCAAAGGATGAATAACACTGAAGATAATGACAGGGAGGAAAACATTGTTTGCAATTTTTCTTTTAAGAAAAAGAAGGATATATGCTGTGTCTGCTGAAAGAGGTGAGAGCATTTGAGACAACTGAGTTATAGTTTTTAGATAACTGACTAGGAAGATCCTCACTAAAAGTATACTTTTAGCTGGTTATTTTCTAGAACTAGTATTTACAAAAAGCAAAAATTCTGTATAGAATGTTCATGTGGTTACATTTTTGATATCTGGAACTTCAAGTGCTATGGATGGTTGAAAGTCTAAAAAGTTGGGTTTGGAAAAAGTGTTCATTAGGTATAGTTTATTGTAGTAAAATATCCATAATATACATTATATTCCTTTAAGGATGAATTACAAGGACTTCATAAAAATTAATTTATTGCATTTTAATTTTAGACAGAGAAATGCAGAGAAGTATCAGGGTATATTTTATTGCCATTGTTGAGTTTCATGTATTCTGTTTTCTGGGGTAGATGGTTTCAGAAAATGTATCATATTATTACAGATGAATTTTTCTTACCCAACAAAATCCAAATGGGAGCCAGTTGAGAATGTTGAGATGTTATTGAGAGGTATGGCAGGAGCTAAATCTCTTTTTGAAGTTCCCTTTTAAAAAGATGGTGGGTAAGTAGGTCTATCTGAGGACTTTCTGTAAATATACCAGTATGTTTGGTTGAACATTATCAGAAATGACCAAATCCTTTAAGAAGAAAAACTCAGAGAGATATGACTTCTTATTTAGAAGAAGAAAATAGTAGGTTGGAAAATGACACCCCTCACCTTTGGATTGAATTGAATGACCCAGTTCCTGTATATTGCTTTTTGTTTCCAAGAATATAGTGGGAAGATGTGAGTAAGCAGCAGGGCTTTGTGTAATCTGTTTGCTAGGTCAGCCAAGCTGTTTAGAGGAAACTTTGCTTAGGTTTTTAATAAAAGGCCGAGCTAGAGTTTTAAAGAGGTTTCCAAGTTGGCTTCACATTTCATTTAGGAGGCTTTGTTTGCTCAGGCTATGGGTCCGTGGTGAAGACTCGAGCAGTGCATTTGTAAAATATTCGTTTTTGGAGATCTTTTTTTTTTTTTCCTTTTTGTCTTTTTTCGTGTCCGGCAACGGATCGCAACCCTCAGTGTCACGCCCGTACCGGACCGGGACTGGCAACGGAATCGCAAACCTCGGTGCTGCACCCGCACCTCGCTCAGCCAGTGAGCAGGAACCGGTCTGTATGTGGGATCCGAACCCTCGGCGGGATCGCCGCTGCGCTCCTAACCGGCGCACTGTAGCAGTGTGCCACCGGGCCGGCCCATCGTTTTTGGAGATCTTTGAGGATACAGGTGAACACTGTAGTTGCGCAGAAGCTTTTATTTCCAGGTGTTAACAGTTCTGGGTCACTATTCTCTGAAGAATTAACAAATAATTATCTTTAGGTTTAAAAAGAGTTTATTTTTGTCAGAGTTGAATCATGACACATCAGTTTTCAACTTGGGACAGTTTTAAATGATTTTGTTGCTTCTAAGAGTGAATTCAACTGACCTGAATTGGCCGTGACTTCGCATGGTGAATTTTAATTATCTTAGTTGAAATGACTTCTTTCCACATTTTGAAGCATTTCTGGGAAAGAACATTTTTAGTCAAGATGTGAGGTACCTAGAGACTTAGTGAGGCTTATTTTTATTTGTTTTCACATGAGTTTAGAATTGTGTATGTTATGATCCTTTTAATTTTTATTGTGAATTTTCTAAGAAACGTATTTCTTTTTTTTTTTTTTTTTTTTTTTTAAAAAGATGACCAGTAAGGGGATCTTAACCCTTGACTTGGTGTTGTCAGCACCATGCTCAGCCAATGAGCTAACCGGCCATCCCTATATGGGATCCGAACCTGGGGCCGTGGTGTTATCAGCACCGCACTCTCCCGAGTGAGCCACGGGCCGGCCCAGAAATGTATTTCTTTTAGAGTGAGCACCTTTGTATTTATTTTTTATTATGTGCCAATGTTCTTTTAAAAGACGACTTCACAGTAAAATAGAGTTTTGTGGTCATAAGCATGTGATTATTTTGGTGTGTCCAAATTTGGTACAGAAACAAAGCAGCAGCAGGTGAGGATTAATCATTAATGCCTTACATTTTTGGGTTAAAGCAGTACAGGGAGGCTCTTGCTATTTGGTTCAAAGGTGAGTCTTCATTTGAAGGGAAAAAATGCTCTTTGTCTTGTCAGTAAATGTCATTCTTTTTATAGAAATCAACATTGTTAACTTTCAAACCAAAGGCAATCTGAAACAAATATGCTTTAAAACATTAATTATACAGGTTTTGAGTGTTCCTGTTATTAATCTAAAACCTCATTTATATTATGACATAGTTCTTTTTGAGAAAACCCATCATATTGTTTAAAAGTTGTAAATGCCTTTGGTTTGAGCCTAAAACAAACAGTTTAAACTTAATACTCTAGTCTGTTCTAGAATGAACTATTTATCTTTTAAATAGTTCACCAGAGGAATATTGTTCTAAATCATAGAATGCATAAGGCATTAATATACAATGATACACAGAACTATATATAATAAAAAGAATAAAATTATTTTTGTTTTCAAAGGTCAGTCGTTTTTAACAATACAGGGTCAGTCATTTTTAACAATACTTCATAAAGTTTGTGGAAAAATATAATTAAAAGATAATATGAATCTTTCCATGAACTTAATATGAATTTTTCCATGAATTTTTTGAAGTACCCTCATATCGATAGATGTATTGGATGTAAATAGAATCTAATTGGAGGGAGTATAAGGATTTATTCAATCATATAATGTTTTAAATTAATCTAAAAATATTAGGACACTAGGGTATTTATACATAGCTTTAATCCTGTCAGTCAATAAGTGAACACTTTTGAGTACTTCCTGGATAGCCTAATGTTGTAAATTATATCAGAGATATTATCCTAGATATATTTTACTAGGGGCTTTTAAAGATCATTGTCCAAAGGCACAGATAAATTGAAATTTTTAATATTTAAAGGAAAAATGAATGTCCTGGAAATATTAATATTTAGAGAAAAAGGCAGCACCAAAGATTATAAGCAACAATGAGTTTAACACTAAGTCTTGCTTAAAATCTGTGTTTGAGTTTAAATAAGCAAGAGAAATAAAGTCATTTTTCATAAATATGATAGACTTTGTAAAGATATGTTTAAATGATCTCCTTCCTTGTCCGTCTATGCCCATATGTACACATACACATTCATATACACACATCTTTTCTTTCATTTATAAAAAATGGAAAAAAATTTGAGATTGTACTCTACATACTAATTAACTTGGTTATTATTTTCCCAGTAGTTTTAATCTCATCTTTTTCATGTTCATGAATTTGTTTAAATTTTTGCATCGAGTCACCAAGGAGAAGTCTCAAACAGAACCTATCTTCTTACTTACCCCCTTGCTAGGCATGAAGCTGTCCCTTCAGCTTCCCAGGCCTTTCTTAATATGTGATTTCGAGTCCTTTACTTTCTCCCTCTTGTGAGTCTCCATCAGTTGTGCTTGCTGTGTTTTCTGGCTTTGGCATTCCTATTACCTGGCTTGTTTTTTCTGACTGTTGAGAAGTGACCTGGTCTTGACTACAGTATTCCTCTCTGTTGTCATATATCTTGAGTATTTACTTGGAAGTATGTACAAAGCAGGGAAAAATGCATGGTGCATTATTTATGGATGCCTCCTGGACAGCTCAGCCCAGGTTCCCTTCAGTGCATAAGTTGCAAACTTTTCTCAGCATGTCTTTTATTTCAACCATTCTGCATTCTTTGCCATTCCTCAGGCACTGAACATTCTTGTTTCTGTGCCCTATTCGTGGTGTTCTCTCTGTTTAGTGTTGTTCTGCCTCTTATTCCAAGCCCTTTTATTTAAAAAATCATCCATCCTTCAAAGGCCTTGTTAGATAGTACCACATCTGGTTTGTGTTTCTTGACACTATGGCCAAAAGTGATTCCTCTTCCTGTCGTTCATCAGTTCAGCAAATGGTTATCAGAGACCTATTCTTGCCAGACATTTGACAAGATAATGGTTTGTAAACCTTATATTACTCTTATTATATTACTTTGTTTGTAGATAATAACCACCTTATTTCCCTTACTGTCATTGAAGGCATAAACTATATGTACATCCTCCTTATAACAGACACCGTTACTCATAAAAGGTATTTAATACACGTTTATTGAATGAATGAAAGTTTCATAATATTTTAACATTTCTGTATGCCAGCATAACTGATATTTTTACCAAACTATCTTTTGTGTTAGATATGAAAAGTCTTACTGACACTCAAAGGCAATGGAGAGAACCTTATAATGGATTTTGTGGGTATGTACTTAATTTAAATACTCATCCATATCATGCGAAGATTATTTTAAGCATCTGTTTCTGAAGGTTGTCTACTTCTCATTCTCAATCATGCTGTAGTGGTGGATGTCTGACACGTTTGTATGCTGGGTCTGGGTGGATTTTCTGAATCAAAAAGAGATGGTTAGAGCCCTTCAGACTATAGACATTTGGTGCTTGTTGGCCCTTTATAACTTCCTGTGAACAAGGTGCTGCTCTGTGCTAAAAGAACATGATTACTTCTCTTTTCTCTTCTTAGTTAATTTCTGTATTTCTTCTATTAGATGAAATGTATCTTATCCCACTTTACTCATTATCCTAGATATGACTGTTTGAAAGTCATTCTCAAAGTATGGCCTACAGATCCCTGTGGATCCCCAAGTATTTTCAGAGTTGCTACAGGGTCAAAATTATTTTCGTAATAATACTAAGACATAATTTGACTTTTTTCACTCTAGTTCTCTTATAAGTGTCTAGTTGAATCTTCCAGAAGCTACATGGCACGTGATGTACCAACAGACACAGATTTGAAATTCAGCTGGCTTGTATTAGGAAACATTAAAGAGATGTGCAAAATGTAAAACCAATTTTTTGTTTGAAAAATAAAGTTATTTTTCATAAAAATGTTAAACTGCAGTGGGTTTATTATTATTATTATTATTATTATTTTTTTTTTGTCTTTTGTCTTTTTCCGTGTCCGGCAACGGATCGCAACCCTCAGTGTCGCGCCCGTACCGGACCGGGGACCGGCAATGGGATCGCAACCCTCGGTGTTGCTCCCGCGCCTCGCT
>NW_007737814.1:0-226 GCF_000696425.1 Galeopterus variegatus | reverse complement strand
CGGGAGCGCCGCCGCGCTTCCCAAGCGGCGCACTATCCAGTGCGCCACCGGGCTGGCCCGGGTTTATTATTTTTAAATGAATTAACAAAAAAACTGTTAAAATTGCCGTTTTAATTTCTGATATGGTTAATGTCAATAAATATTAAAAGCTCTTTAGAATCCAGATTTCTGGGGCCGGCCCGGTGGCGCACTGCTACAGTGCGCCGCTTGGGAGCACGGTGGCGCT
>NW_007737813.1:42983-49686 GCF_000696425.1 Galeopterus variegatus | reverse complement strand
TTGAAGGCAAACAGAGGAGACCTTGTCTACAAGTAGCAATGAGGAACAAAAAGGTCTTCTACGCCACCTCCAGGTCATGTACATGGTGTGTACAAGAAAAACAGCACTGTATGAGCAGTTTACAGGGTAATCAGGGTTTCTGGAAAAGGAATTTCAGTTGCTTCAAGAAGGTAAAGGGTCAGGGTCACTTGGGAGAGTTTGGTGCTGATAACACCGAGGCCACGTGTTCAGATCCTATATAGGGATGGCCGGTTCACTCACTGTCTGAGCATGGTGCTGACAACACCAAGCCAAGTGTTATGATCCCCTTACCAGTCATCTCTTTTTAAAAAAAAAAAAAAGAAGGTAAAGGGTCATGCAGAAAAGAGGTTGAGGATACAGGATATTGCTGATTTTGACCATTATTGCCAGTGGGTGGCAGATNTGGGCCATAATAATCTAATACATTGTATATTGACAAAATAAAAATTTAACAAAAAAATAAATAAATAAATAAAAATAAAAATAAAAATGTAAAGGCAAGAGCAGGAAGTAAAAAATAAATAAAAAAAGCAAAGAGGTTGAGGATACAGGATATTGCTGATTTTGACCATTATTGCCAGTGGGTGGCAGATTCAGAGAACTGTGTCGTTGGTCAGATTTGGGGATGTATGGGAATTAGTGTCCTGATAAGGATGAATGACCTCAGAAAACTGGATCTCTGGTGGCTTGTAATGTATGAACATTAGGCCTGATGCTCTCATAAAGTATATGGATGATCTGGTCTACTTCTCAGCTCCCTCTTGGGCTTTGGGTTGGCATTCATGGGTGACAGAGGCAGTATCACTGTGTGGCAGTATCATTTGTGTGACCTTATTTGGAAATAGGGCATTTGCAGATATAATTAGTTAGAGATCCAGAGATGATATCATCCTGGATTAGGGTGGGCCTAAATCTAGTGCCCACTAAATCTCCTCTAAAAAGAAGAGAGGACAAAGAGACACAAGGAGAAGAAGACCATGTGATGGAGGAGGCAGAGACTGGAGTGATGCATCTGCAATCCAGGGAAAACCAAGGACTGGTGGCAGGCACCAGAATCGAAGACAGAGGCATGGGATGGTTTCTTTCTCAAAGCCTCCAGAAGGAACCAACACTTGCTGACACCTTGACCATGGACCTCTGGCCTTCTGAGCTGTGAAAGAATAAATCTTTGTTGTCTTAAGCCACCCAGTTTCTGCTAATTTGTTACTGCAGCCCTGGGAAACTAAAGGGACTAGTGTTTCTGAGTTTTGTGTTCTATCTGAGAGTCACCCTTGATGCTGGGCATGTGGTCAGCAATTAATAAATGTACAGTATTCTGATTAACCCAACTGCTTCTCAAGTCTATGGGTGCAAAACTTGTCAGATCCTTAAACTGTCCATATAAATAAAATTCAGAGCGCCATTTTAAGCCGTTTTCCTACCCTAATATGCATTACATGAGTGACATAAAAGTTGAGCAACCAACTTTTGAAAAGTTGAGTTTCAACCATCTGGACACACTAAGATAAATCCCTTAATTTACTCTATTTCTCCCCATTAGCATTTGCAGAGCTGAAAAGCCTGCATATATTTTTCTAAATGGCTGTTCCATTGAGGTCGAGTTCCCTTATTACCTTGACAAAAGCAAGTTCAGGAATTCCATTAAAGTTCTGAAAATTTTAACCTCCATCCTCCCAAGCTTTTACAAAGTCCATTTGTTTTTAGAATAGGGGAGCAGAACACAGCCATGGTGCTGGTATTAAGCTTGGTATTGACAAAGCCATTTTCTACCAAATGACCTCCAAAGCTCACTTTCTGGATGTGGGAAATGGCAGCAGCAATAGGTTGACAGCTGGACTATGTTCTTTTGAATTAAAGTGATACTTTTTACCAAAACTACTTTGTTCACTATTAGGACTTTAATGTTATGGACAATTTTTTTTTATCACATATCTAACCAGGGTTTTTTTCCCACTGCAGAAAAGCACAAAAAGAAATAAAACATATGTATTCTTCTTGGTGGGGAGGAGAGACCAGAGAGGACAGTCATTGTTTAATCCAAAAAGGCTTTTGGTAAAANGAGGAGGCAGAGACTGGAGTGATGCATCTGCAATCCAGGGAAAACCAAGGACTGGTGGCAGACACCAGAATCTAAGACAGAGGCATCGGATGGTTTCTTTCTCAAAGCCTCCAGAAGGAACCAACACTTGCTGACACCTTGACCATGGACCTCTGGCCTTCTGAGCTGTGAAAGAATAAATCTTTGTTGTCTTAAGCCACCCAGTTTCTGCTAATTTGTTACTGCAGCCCTGGGAAACTAAAGGGACTAGTGTTTCTGAGTTTTGTGTTCTATCTGAGAGTCACCCTTGATGCTGGGCATGTGGTCAGCAATTAATAAATGTACAGTATTCTGATTAACCCAACTGCTTCTCAAGTCTATGGGTTAAAAACTTCTCAGATCCTTCAACTGTCCATATAAATAAAATTCAGAGCGCCATTTTAAGCCGTTTTCCTACCCTAATATGCATTACATGAGTGACATAAAAGTTGAGCAACCAACTTTTGAAAAGTTGAGTTTCAACCATCTGGACACACTAAGATAAATCCCTTAATTTACTCTATTTCTCCCGATTAGCATTTGCAGAGCTGAAAAGCCTGCATATATTTTTCTAAATGGCTGTTCCATTGAGGTCGAGTTCCCTTATTACCTTGACAAAAGCAAGTTCAGGAATTCCATTAAAGTTCTGAAAATTTTAACCTCCATCCTCCCAAGCTTTTACAAAGTCCATTTGTTTTTAGAATAGGGGAGGAGAACACAGCCATGGTGCTGGTATTAAGCTTGGTATTGACAAAGCCATTTTCTACCAAATGACCTCCAAATCTCACTTTCTGGATGTGGGAAATGGCAGCAGCAATAGGTTGACAGCTGGACTATGTTCTTTTGAATTAAAGTGATACTTTTTACCAAAACTACTTTGTTCACTATTAGGACTTTAATGTTATGGACAATTTTTTTTTATCACATATCTAACCAGGGTTTTTTTCCCACTGCAGAAAAGCACAAAAAGAAATAAAACATATGTATTCTTCTTGGTGGGGAGGAGAGACCAGAGAGGACAGTCATTGTTTAATCCAAAAAGGCTTTTGGTAAAATAAGGCAAATGATTTAAAAGGAGTGAGACAAAAAACGTTTCAGCCCTCTAGAGGGGCAGAAATTGGGGTGAAGGGAAAGACTGTACCCCCTCCCCAGCCTCATCCAAGCCTGAGCATGGATATAGTCTCTTTATTCTAGAATGCCCACACCCCACCCCCATCTCCTCATCCCATGTCTGGCATTTTTCACTTTAAGGACAGAAGGGAGAGTGAAAAGAAAGGAAAGGAGACATAATCAGGGAATAGTAGGAGCAAAAAATGGCAGGGAGGAGCCCTAAATAGAGGAAAGGGAAGATTTACTTTTGTTTGAAATCAAGCAATATAATTCAAGTTGCTGAAAGAAAGCAGTGCAGAGTTTCTTTGTTTTTTATTTCTCTCTCCCTGTCTCCACCTCAAGCTTTGGCGGAAGGGTGGTGGAAGTAATGCAGATCCACCATAATGATCAACTTCTTGCTGTGACTACCTTCCCAAGAATGCTCCCAATAAACCTGGCTGTCACCGGAACAAAAGGAATCCTCTTCCCCCCTCTCAGGTTTACGATCCTTGCGGTGGAAAGAAGGATCTGGAAGTGATGCTGATTAAATTGAATTTAAGACACATTCATTTCTCTTCTGTTCCAAACTTTTTTTACCCTTTTCTCCAGTAGTAGGTCATCAGGTAATGACTTTTTTTAACAAACAATACATTTACACATTAACATGAGACACAGACCTTCAGATTTGTAAGCTGTGGAAGATCCTTATTCAAATGATGATACTATTGCTTAAAATGTGTGTTGAGCTCTTTACATGAAACTGTTTTCAGACCCTATGTGAAATTCCTTAAAAACTGCTCAGTAGTGATAAAACTCCAGCCTTTGAGTGTGGTTACACTTTCTGGATAAAGTCAGAAGCCACTCAGAAAGATCAGTGGAGTATGAGGTAAGTAACCAGGTTAGGTGATGTCATTTTTATACAAAAAGCAAGTTTGCAGAAGATATGTCATGATCTAGTGGAAAATGCTGGTTATTGGCATAACTACTTTGGAAAACAATCAATTTCTGTAAAGTTGAAGATACATAGACCTACTCCTGGGCAGCAATCCGAGAGAATTCTCATCTCTATACACAAGGAACAATGTATGGAGCATTGTTTGTAATGGTGAAAATGTATATTTATACAATAGTATCCTACAGCAGTCACATGTGTCAACATGGATAATTCTAAAGAAACATAGTTTGTAACAACAGAAAAAATGTTTTAGGTGAATATATACATATAGTATGGTGTAATGTATGTGAAATTTTAAAATCTGCAAAGCAACTATAAATTGTTTATGGATACATACATATTAATAAAGGTATAAACACAAGCGTGGGTATTATAAAAACAAATTTAAGGGAGTACTTAACTGGAGAGGGAGAAAGGATCATGGGACTGGGGAAGAGTACAGTATCTATCATGTCCACCAGGTTTTATTTCTTAGAGAAAAGAGGAAAGGGAAACTTAAGCCAATTTGGAAAAATAATATGATTTCACAAATTGATTGGGGGAGAATCTGAGTGCTCATTATATGACAACCTACACTTTTCTAATTGTTTAAAGTATTTAATTTGGGGGGAAAACAAAGATGATCAGTGAGATATTTCATTTTTGGTGGGGTGTTGTTGTTTTTGTTTTATTTTGTTTTGTATTGTTTGAGTCAACAGAATCTGATACTTTCAAATTTTTGCCTAAAAATGTTTGCCCTGCTGAATAAATTATACAAAATCAATGACACCAATAGCACTAAACTAAGTCATTATTTTTCTCACTTGCTGTTAGTTAAGTGCACTTTCCAAGTTTCAGATATCTTGGAATTCTGTAGTATAGATTTTGCCATATTTTTTCCCAGTTATTTTGGGAGCAGCCTGGTCAGATCCTGGCTTTTTGCAGAAGAGCAGTACAAGTACAGATTTTCAATATTTAAAAAAGTGATCATGCCCAGCATCACTTTGCAGAAACTTTCCTTAACTTCAATTACTCTTTTAGTCTGAGTCTATTCTACTAGATTCTTATACACTTTACAGTTCATGTCTATCTGAGTCAAATGAATGTGGTCCTTTCAAGGCTTTCAGTGGATCTTTGGGTGGTTAAGCCATTCATTCATTCATTTATTCATTCATTTATTCATTCAGCAATATTTGCTGAGCAACTACTATGCACCAGGTAGTGAACAGAATAAACAAAAACAACAAACGAACAAAACCTCTAGGGCTAGTCGGTTAGCTCATTTGGTTAGAACGTGGCCTTGTAATAACACGATCGTGGGTTTGGATGGTGATACCGGCAAAGCACGAAAAATAAATAAATAAAACCTCTGCCTTCACTAAACTTACGACTTAAAAGAAGATGTCAGACAATAAATTTTTTTTTCCTTTTTGTCTTTTTTACTGACCGGTAACGGGATCGCAACCCTCAGTGTTGTGCCCTCACCGCACTCAGCCAGTGAGCGGGAACCGGTCTCCACATGGGATCCGAACCCTCCGTGGGAGCGCCGCCGCACTCCCAAGTGGCACACTCTCCAGTGTGCCACTGGGCCGGCCCCAGACAATAAATTTTTTAAAATAAATAAAATATAATAACTAACTACATTGTATATTGACAAAATAAAAAATAAATAAATAAATAAATAAATAAAATATAAAGTATTTTACATTGTAGTAAGTCCATGGAGATTAAAAGAGAGTGAGAGAGCAGAAAAGACAAGCTGGGAGCTGCAGAGAAGAGAGAGACTATATTTGAGTACAGTGGTGGGCACAAGAAGACCTNTAGCTCATTTGGTTAGAACGTGGCCTTGTAATAACACGATCGTGGGTTTGGATGGTGATACTGGCAAAGCACGAAAAATAAATAAATAAAATCTCTGCCTTCACTAAACTTACGACTTAAAAGAAGATGTCAGACAATAAATTTTTTTTTTCCTTTTTGTCTTTTTTACTGACCGGTAACGGAATCGCAACCCTCGGTGTTGCGCCCGCACGGCGCTCAGCCAGTGAGCGGGAACCGGTCTCCACATGGGATCCGAACCCTCAGCGGGAGCGCCGCCGCACTCCCAAGTGGCGCACTCTCCAGTGTGCCACCGGGCCGGCCCCAGACAATAAATTTTTAAAAATAAATAAAATATAATAACTAACTACATTGTATATTGACAAAATAAAAATAAATAAATAAGTAAATAAATAAAATATAAAGTATTTTACATTGTAGTAAGTCCATGGAGATTAAAAGAGAGTGACAGAGCAGAAAAGACAAACTGGGAGCTGCAGAGAAGAGAGAGACTATATTTGAGTACAGTGGTGGGCACAAGAAGACCTTTCAGGTAAAGTGTTATTTGAGCAAAGAGTTGAGAAGAGATGACGAACCAAGCTCTGTGTGTTCCAGGGGGAAAAGCATTTCTGGCAGAGGGGATTCCAGTGCAAAAGCCCTAATGAAAGAGCAGGACTAGGATGTTCCAGGGAGAGCAAAGGAATCACTGTGGCTGAAGCAGAGGGGTAGAAGATGAAGTCTGAGAGGTGCCAAACGCTCAGCAC
>NW_007737813.1:35907-41863 GCF_000696425.1 Galeopterus variegatus | reverse complement strand
TGGCTTGATGGGACCCAGCACATGCCACCACAAAATATGATTGAAGAATACCAGAATATGCCACTCCAAAATATGCATCTCTGGCATAAGGATTATTTTGAGTAACTCCAGACATAGGAGTAGCTCTGAAAATTTGATCCTTTGTAAGAGAAATTTACGTCCACAAAGGAAATCTTCATTTATATGGGTGTCTCACCAGGGAGAGAAGGAGGAGTAAATCACTAGAGATTCTTAATCAATGGAGAAGGCATTGACTTGAATCTGCATGACAACCTCACCTTTGTTTAAGGTGCTTTTCCTGCCATCATGTCTTAACCAAGCATTTCCTCACACCCTTCTTTCTTGTTTCAGCAAGGGCATTCAAACGTGAAGTTTAAACTACCCCTTTGAGATCTGCTTCAAAAATTTACTTATTTCTCTGGGTTATCACCCATATTTACAGGAGGTATACAAATTATTAAAGTTCTGTTTGTTTTTCTCTTGTTAATCTGTATTTTGTTACAGGAGTCCTAGTTAGGAACTCATGAAGGGTAGAGAAAAGGTGATTTTTTTTCTTCCTTGCAAGCCCATCTATTTTACTACAGAAAATATAGAGGATATCCTATAATTGCTTATTGAAGGGAATTCACAGAGCAGAAAATCCCCCCTTCCCAGGAAGGATTATTCCAGTAAGGCTCTACAATAAAAAAGCAGCTCTGGTTTTCAGAGCTAGGATTCTCCCATCCCTGGTAAGTGAAGAAGAGGGATCCCTCCACGGGGTAGTAGTTGGAACACTGAACAAAGAGTCTCAGTATGTAGATTCTACTGTGATCCCCACTGATAGGTTCTGATGAACATAACTGGTGCCATTTTAGGAAAATCCAAGCACAAAATGATCACCAGCCCCTCCCTTTGTAAGAAACCTCATGATTTATGAGAAACAGAAACCCTTTTGCTTCCACAAGGGAGCAATTCTGCACCCTGGTCACGTAGCTTCTGCATCAGCACAAAACCCCTCTCTGGTTGCATCAGCCAGCCCTGGCACCCTACAGCCCATATAAGCTCTGCCACCTCGATGCCTGGTGCTGCTCTCCACTTTGAGCGCAGCCTGGCAGATTCTTTAATAAAGCTTGATTGATAGCCAGCATTTCGGCTCACTTTCTTTCACTCACCACGTTCCCTAACTGGGGCCATGACTCAACTCTTCACCTTTCAGAACTTCTGTTTTGTTGCCTGTGAAATGTGGGGAAGAAGACCTAGGTTGATGTCACTCCGCAGTTTTAAACCTACCCACAAATTCTTATCACACCCTGAAAAAAAATCTAAACCCCTTGTTATGGCCTACATAATGCACCACAGTGTAGCTTCCCTTCTAACTCATCTCTACCACTGTCCCCCCGCCACTAAGCCAGCATCACCTGCTTCTCACTCTCCCCCCAGCATAACACGCCTATTCCAAGCTCTCCCCCGATGCCTGTTGTCCCCTCTCCATGAAATACTCTCATCTCTGATATTCACAAGACTGGATCTTTCAACTTACTAGGGGGTCACCCCAGTGAGGCATTCCCTGGCTATCTTTTGCCAAATCTTTTCCTTTGGCCCTGCTTTATTGTCTTCCTGCCACTTGGTACAATACGAAGTGATTTCTATCTGTTTATTTGCATCTTGTCTGTTTTTGTTGTTAGAATATAAGTTCAAAGAGGACAGGATTTGGTCTGTCTTCTATTCCAAATCTTCAGCGTCTAGAATGGTGACCACCATCTTGTAGGCATTTGATGCATGACCTAATGAGGCTAAGTAAGTAGAGTGGTCTTGTTCTTTAAGAAAACTAAGTAAACATTTCCACAGTCTTTGAAATGGTTGATATTATCAATATTAATTCAGCTTCCACTCTAGGTTTTATATGTGTGTGTGTGTATATACATAGACATACATATGTATGTGCAAATATACACATATTTACACATATATACTGCCTTTTCTTTTCTTTTCTCATTTTCTTCTTCAGGAACCATTTTCAGATAACGTATATTGGGGAGAAATCCTTCAATTCTGGTAAGAATAGAGAGGAAGTAGAATCCTCCAAGCATTTCTATCAAAGAACTGTTCCTTTCTTGTGGTCCCTTACCATGTACTCCTTCAAGGGATGCACACTGGAATTTGAGTCTCCAGGAATTAGGTATTATCAAAAGTTCTGTGCATTTGCCAATAGGTCACAGGGTCCCCTCTTTCTTTAGGGACTCCCCTGATGAGTGCCTCACATGAGTTTTTATATTTACCGTTCAGGACCTAACGTGTCCTCTATGAAAAGTGAAATTGTGTAGCCCTTTAAAAGAAGAATTTAATTTTATGAGATCTATTTTCTTTCTTTCTCCCTTCCTTCTTTCCTTCTGTCCTTTCTTTCTTTCTTCCTTCCTTCCAGTGAAAAATGTGATAAAAAAAATTCTCCAGAATTTTAAAGTTCTATACTGGAAAACCTGATAAAAATAAGGAAATATATTTCAACCGAATTTGGTTCATAAAAAAGGGGAAATCCGCCTTCAAATCACTATCTTTAGGGAATGACTTTTGTTTTGTTCTAAAGCTACAAATTACAAACAAATGTAAAATCTTACAGGGTAAATATGTTGACCTACAGAATTCTTGATGCTTGTAATATTTAAAGAATATTAAATTTGACATTTCAGAGTTGAACAATGCACGACCTAATCAGATATCCTGTGGGTTAGAAGAAATAACGTTTTGCCTGATTCTCATGATAAGGTGAAAGCCTCTGCACTTGGCCAATTATAGAATTCTATTTGGGTGAAAACATGAATACTAAGTCATTTCCCCCAGACAACTGTATTACATGGTTGAAAGCATGTGGTTGCTTTCCTCTAACATCAATTTCACCTCTATTGAAAGCTCTTTCTTTTCCCACTATTGTCTTCAAAGTGAGAAAGAAGAATGTGATACACTTCAGTTGCATGCAAATTAAAGATCAGAGAATAAGAAAGCTTTTCTTTTCCAGGTTCAGAGTGATCAACTCTCTTCGGCAATTACACAGGTTACTACAATGGGAAATGCAAAAATCTAGGGACCCACTGAAGCTTAATTACTCTCCATATTTACTCTGATCCCTTCTTAGCAGCCTACATCTCTGCCTTAATTCATAGCTAATAGAGGTCAGAGTCAGGGTTAATAGCCTGCAGCTCAACATTCATTAAGTCATTCACTGATCATTAAAACATCCTGAAAGAGCCTTGTGTTGAAGTTTTCATAGCAGCAATATATGCAGACTTGCTGTTCTCAAACACTAATAATGTTCTTTTATGACAGTGAGGAAGTGTGTGCATCCAACAACTAACATTAATCTTGACCACCAGTTCTGTTCTCTCAATGTGAATTCAGAAATAAATTTTTAAGAAAACTCTCAGTAAGGTGAGATTTCATCCTTCAGAGCTCTCTTTTCCATCAAAATCCAGGAGCGAGTGTCACAGTCTTTGAGATCAGTAAGTCCTCTGGGTGTTGATAGAGGGAAGCTGCCCTGGGGCTGACCTGGAAGAGTCCTCTGATCAAGTCACCTTATTCCAGTCCATTCAGCAGATATTAATTGAGTGACAATGATGGAACGGGCCTGGACTGGGGACACAACAGTGAACAAAATAGATATGATCTTGTAGAATCTACATTCTAGTGACCTGGAAAAATTCCCTGCCCCATAATAAACTGAACAATCTGAAGGTTGGCAAAAGGAATCACATAGGGCCTAAATGCATCACCAAGAATGGCTCTCAAACATGTTACAGACATTTTGTATATATAGCTACTTGCATAACTTTAAAAGTATAAAACAATACTATAGATTGTCTCTTAATACATACATAGGTTTATAAATGTATTTTTAAAGGACTGGAGGGTTCATACTTAACAAATATCTCCAAGTTGGGGTGTAAGTAGGAGGGATATAGGAATCAGGGTGGTCAAAGGAGGCTTACTTGTAGGGCTCCAAATTATTTATTGCAACATTCTGGGAAATAATCAACCCCATATTTGTAGTTTTACTGCCAAAAATAAACAAACTGAATCTAGTCATAAGGAAACATCAGAAAAACCCAAATTGAGAGACATTCTACAAAATAATGTAAGCCTGTACTCTTCAAAATGTTAAGGTCCTGAAAGACAAAGGATTTCTGAGGAACTAGCTAAAGAGACATGACAGCTAAATGCAATGTATAATTCTGGATTGGACTCTAAGCCAGAAACAAAAATAGCTATAAATATCATTATTGGGAAAAATGGAAAATGTGGAATGGACCATGACTTAAATCATAGTATTACCTCAATGTTATAGTTCCTGATTTTGATAACTGGAATATCCTTGCTCATAGTGAACACACATGAAGTATTTAGGAGTAAACTAAAACTAGAACTTATCCAATGCTCAATGGCTCAGGAAATAGAGAGAGAGTTGAGAGTGAGAAAAAAAGAGGGAGAGAGAGATTTTAAGTAGGACAGGCTTCAGGCTAGAAATTTAAGCATTGATATTGCAGACTTGAGCCGGAAATTCACTGGGCAGGTTGAGCAAGCTGGAAACCCATGAAGGAATTCTATGCTACAGTCTTGTGGGAGAATTCCTTGTTCTCTGGGCAACCTCATGTTTTACTCATAAGACCTTCCACTGATTGGATGAGATCACCCACATTATGGAGAATAATCTACTTTACTTAAAGTTAAATGATTGTAAGTGTTCATCACAGCTACAAAATACCTTCACAGCAACATCTGACTAGTGTTTGACCAAACAAGTGGGCACCATAGCCTAGCCAAGTTGACCCATAAAATTAACTGTCACAGTCAACAAAGGTGATGGTTGGTGACAATGATCATGAAGTTCGAGAACACAGGAAGGAAATGGCTTGAGCAGGAAAATGAGTTCAGGTTCAGACATGTTGAGTTAGAAATGCCTGTGGATCAGCCAAATAAGCTGTTGAGGAAACAATTTGATATATGGTATGGAACAGACCACAGAGGTGTGATTGGATTGTGCCAATAAGAGGGAAAAGTTTTTCAAAGGAAAGTACATTGGTGATTTCAAACACTAGAGAGAAAGACAAAGATCCCATTCAATTTGCAGATCTGGAAGTCAATCGAGAGACTGCTGAGATTGTTGAAGTGGAAGCTTTCAGGAGATGAGAAAATGGAAAGAGTTGAGTGTAGGCTACTCTATAGCGTGTGTTCCCTGACAGCCACTTATTTCCAGGAATGTCTGATACAGCAGAATAATAGTTAAACAACAACAATTTAGACAGCTCTTTGGAGAGTCATTAACTGGAGTCCAGGACACACCTGGAGGACAGGGCTGCACTACACACAGGGTGTTGTACTCCACTACTGCCTCAGCCATGTGCCCGTGGGCAACCCACTTATCCCTTCTGATCTCCATCCCCTTTCCTACAAAATTGAAATAGTAATTATATTTGGCTTACAGAAATAGCATGAGTATTAAATTATATTCACATATGTAAAAGCAACTGTAAATTAGAAATAGAGATGTAAATATTAGTGGTTATAAGTTCTGATTCCTAGTAAGCACTTACGCAATAAGGATGTTTACTTCTAGGAGTCTGGTCGACCTTTATTGAAGGCCTATTTTATAGCCTTTTGTAGAAAAACATTTAGGTTTATTTCTTAAGTTTATAGATCATAGACACAGATTCTGGAAAACTAAGGCTCAGAAAATATTTTTAAACTTTTAAGTGTTATTTCCAATTTTTAATGCATTAAATATCATGTGTGTGTTTTTCAATCTTTATGAATTCAGAACTATGGTAGAAAAATTTCAGCTTGATGCCATATTCTTAACTTATGAGGGTCAGCAGTCTTTTCAATAATTTGAGGTTTTGTTATTTAGTCAAAAACGCAGCCACATTTTCTTGAGACAAAGCTAAAGACTATCCTTTTTTTTTTTTTTTTTTTTTTTTTTTTTTTTTTT
>NW_007737813.1:26708-34602 GCF_000696425.1 Galeopterus variegatus | reverse complement strand
CCTGGAAGGCTGGGGAAACATGCAGTTGCTTGTGAGCAGGGCCTCTCAGTTGAGAAAAGTCAAGGCCAATTCAGTTTGTTTTATCCTTAGGCTCCCAGTATACTAAAAAACAAAGAAATGTCAAAAAAGAATTATAATAATTATATATTTTAAACGTTTGCACTCAAATTAATGCTTCAACACAAATGTATAAACTTCAATAATTGTAGAAGTAATCTCATTTAGAGATAAAACAGAAAATCTGAATTTGAGGTATTTCATTTATATGAGACCACCTCCTCCCAAATGCTGTACACACGCACACACACACTACACCATGTAAGAAGACTTCCTTGGGAGAAATGATAAGGACTGGGGGCTTTATCAATTAAAGCAGGGAAGTAACAATCTCATTTGACTTGTATGCATTGCAGGAGATGGATCAAAGAGAGGCCAGATTGGAGACAGGAGACAGTGGGAGCTGTTGCTGTAGTCCACGTGAGAAATGGGGGTGGTCTGGACCAGTGCAGTGGCCCTGGCACAAGGTTTGGATCAGAGAGGTATTTGGATGGAAGAATCAGCTGGACTTGATGAGTAACTGAATAGGGGAAGTGAGGGACACAGAGGAACTTATTTGCCAATCAAAAGAGTCAAACTGCTTTCAGCTTATAAGTGTAACATCCATTTCCACAGCATCTTCATTTTCTTGAATGGTTTTCTAGCCTTATAACCTCCACTGGTTTTAAATCATTAATAGTTATAGTGTAATTAAGTGCTTCATTTTCAAAATAGTTAGATAATTGTATTGACTGCAAAAAGTTCACTTTTTTAAAAAAATAATGTCTTCATGGATCTCGTTCCACTTTCTGGCATTTCTATGAAGCTACCGCTTTGAGTAGTTGTTCTGATATTTGTAATCTAATTCTAAAATGTTAATCCCTCCTATGTGTGAATAAATAGAAATTCAGATGTGGTTCAAGCATACTGTTATCATTAGAGAGAAGTTATTTAAGCTACCGCTTTGAGTAGTTGTTCTGATATTTGTAATCTAATTCTAAAATGTTAATCCCTCATATGTGTGAATAAATAGAAATTCAGATGTGGTTCAAGCATACTGTTATCATTAGAGAGAAGTTATTGAAAGCAATGTATGAATTGCCTTAGATAAAACAAAGAACATATTTGTAAATATCGCTCAAAAATAAATACCTAGTACTATAGAAACACTAAATTTTATTTCAACAAGATTGACTAGTGTTTTTATTTTTATTAAATTTGAAAAATAAATTTCTATAAAGAATAACAGCAAACCATTTTGCAATAAATGTCTTTAGAGAAAGGCCACATTCTTCCATAGAGATATGTCAAGGCTAATGGATATATTCAAAGGTTAAATTTCAGAGCCCGAGCCAAGGTTTGATTCATGCTGTTTTATAATTGCATGCCCGTGGCCACCCTAGTTGGTTAGCACACCACACTAATGAGGCCAGTGGCAAAAGTTCAAATCCCTAGGCAGGCAATTTGTTTTTCTCTGCTTGTGGTAATGGGTGTAATACTTATCCCAAGTCAGGCATCAGAAATGTGTGTCAGTCGTCACAATGTCAAGAGAGTACAAATGGCCTAATGAAAATCTGTCCTTTCTATTAGGAAAACATCTCAAAGCACATATACAACTAATGGGGAGATAGCAGGGTCACCTTCAAACACAGTAGAATATTGCTCATATTACGACAACAAACAAAGTTCCTGCCAGAAGCAAGTCATAAATGTCATTGAGAATGATGATCTTAAATTAGATTCTACATGAATAATTTCTTCGTTTTTCATCTTTGACCAAACAGCACTAAATTTGCCATTAAGTAAAAACTATGTGAAAAGTGCACTTACCTGCTTCCTTCCTGTCTCCCAAAATTGTTATGAGAATGAATCAGATAGTATCTTGGAGGCATTTTAAAATAATAAAATATTAATCCAAATTGTCCCCTTCTGACTCAGCGGGGGAGTAGATATATTGAGTTTTCACAATACAAAAGCAACGGGTGATGTGCAGTTCAGCCTTGAACAACAGTCAATTCAGAAAAGGATAATAGAGTTTCGAGCCTGCTATTTGAGTGGAACAGTTGTTTGAGTGAGTTAAATGATCAATCGGTAGCATGATGTAGACGGAGCCATCAGTAGTTCTGGCATAACCATTCTTGAATGTTCAGTTTAGCAATATTCACTATTCAACAGAATTCAGAAGACGGTAGGCCCACATTGAAACCTATCTGGGAGGAATGAAGGCTTTAAAACAAAAAGTCTCACTGGAACACAGTCCCACCTATGATATAGGGTCTGCAAGAGACACCTGGCCAGCTAGTTAAGTGGCTGTACACAAAACAAAGAGGAACAAAGGATGTGGAATTACACAGATCCAGGGTCTGGCCTTCAGACTTATAGTTGGCTGAACCCAGAAACCAAAATTCAAAAGTCACCTTGAATTGTCCTTCTTACACATGCCTGATCATTCACTTAAACTGTTCTTCTCACTAATGTCTCTACTTCCTAAATGTTAATCAAATCTATCCATTTCACTCTAACCCTTGTTTTCTGCTCCCTTAACACCCTATACCTCCTGGTACTCCCAGAATGCTAAAAAGAATCCATGAAGGAAACTCAAGGAAACAGGTTGTTTTAGAAAGGCACTTCAAAATTATCAAACTCATAAGAACATTTACAAATCAGAATGGTGATGATCTATGATTTCACATCAGGAGAATGATCCATATCTGTTATTCGCTCAGGGCACTCCCTCCAAGTAGGCAAGCCTGCCGAGAGTTCAAGAGGTTATTTCATAGAATTATATAGAGGTTATAACCATAGAATTAAGTAAAAGAGGGCTGGATGTCTTAAGGGACACCTCCACCAAGCCAGAGTCCCTGGATGCATTGAGCTCCTTTCTATATATTTCTAACTGAGGGAGGCCGTGGAGGTGGGATGGCAGGAAATTGATCTGATCCAGATATGTTCAAAGAGGTAAATACTGTTGTTTAATACTACTCCTCCATGCTCAGTCCTTTCAGGAAGGATATTTGCTTACAGTCAAGGCATGAGCCACAGTTGCCTCCTCTGCAAAGCAAGAGGTTAAGCGGTAGGCTCTCTAACGTCTTTTTTTTTTTTGTCCTTTTTGAGACCGGCTGCACCGTGCTCAGCCAGTGAGCGCTGTGAGCGCACCGGTCATCCCTATATAGGATCCAAACCCGCTGCAGGAGCGCTGCTGCACTCCCAGCGCCACACTCTCCCGAGTGCGCCACGGGCTCGGCCCTCTAAAGTCTTTTTTAAACTAAGCATCCTTTCAAAAGTAATAGAAACTAAAAGAATATGTAAAAATCATGAGATTTGTCATTAAAGAATCCATTTACGTATTTCTCTACATAACCATAACTAGAAGTCCTACAACTAGGGTCTCATGATAACTTTTCTTGCCGTGCTTTTCTGATTAGACTTTGGGAAGGTTAGTGTGGGCATCTTAACTGGCCTAATTAGAAGTCAGAGTGTAAGAGGCAAAATATATTTGTATTTTTACTTACAGGTTTAAGCATCGAGTGTAACTATAGGTTTTCTAGAAAAATTTTTTATAAAAACTTTCTTTTACATATTAACAGTGACAACCCTTTCCTTCTCTCTGAATACCCAAAACTAAAATATGACCAAGTATACAAAAACAGTTGGCCTCACTTGCTGTAGGAAAATGAATAGCAATTTTTTTACTTTGTAATAAATCAGATATCTAGAATGATAAAGAAATATGTTCTTTACTACATGAATTTGGTGATGGAGTTTTCCAGAAAACTAGTTCCCTGTAATTCATGTTTGACCTTTCTTCCATCTGCCTCTACCCTGTTAACACAAAGTCTGATCTGGGAATGGAGCCAGACAAAGAAAACCCACCCGGAGTACTCAAAACGAAGAAATTAGCTTAAATCAAAGCTAGGGAGACTTCGGGGCATAAGGAGAAACTCTTGATCATTGCTATGATAAAATATTGAAATAGGCCAATCAGAGGTCATGAAGTTTCAAGCCTTGGACAACTTTCTACAAAGGCTAAAAAAAATTCCACCTATTGCCTTCATTTGTTTGTTCATTCACTTATTCCTTTGATAATAATAACTGCTTACCTAATAACTGATTACTTAAGTATGTATACATCGTATTTCTCAGCCAAAAGACAGGAATCAGAACCACGTGGTCTCCTTAGATTTGTGCCATTTCTCAAATGTTATGAAGTGCCCATGAATATGAATATGGAGAGAATGGCTAAGAGGAGACCATCCACTGAAGTATTTTTAAGCAAAGAGAAACTAGTCCTCTTGCTGACTATCATGTTTGGCTTTTTGTGATAAAGAATATTTCTAAGAAATGAGGGTAGGTGTTCTGCATAGTTGGCTTCAGCAGGGAGAATGACCTCCAGGGCTAGTGAACTTTCCATTAGCAAAGTTACCCCAAAATTGGATGACCATCTGTCAAACAGGAACTAGCTCATGTTCAGTTTGAGGAGAATACCTCTAAAGGGTGCCTTCTGTGAAAACAAAACAGTCGGCCAAACTGTTGAGTAGCGATGTCAATTGGAGACACCCTAAAAGAAGGCAAAGAGTCAGGGCCATGGCTAGGTGTGTGTGTACACGCACACACACACACATATACGTACTAGGTGTTGACCCTTATTTGCTGGATCTGGGGACATGCCTGAGAGGTGAGTCAAGGAAACTGGGTAAAGCACAACTTAGGAGACTTTGGAACAATGGCTGTTTATCAACCGGTTCAAAAATATTTTCCTATTTTAACAAGCAATTCTGCCATATTAGGGGACTAAGGGTTGGCTATCAGTCCTGGGAACAACCACTAACATGAAACCAGGTACTGTCATTCCTTCCATGATAACACTGTTCCCTGACACTGAATTCAAAGGGAAGGAGAGAGGGGAGGTACTGTGACTTATTGAGGCTCTTTCCTCTCTTCTATGTGACACAGTGAGGCAAGGATAAAATCAGGACATGCCCCAGGGAGGCTGGAAACAACAGCTTTAATAAATAAGGAAATAACAGGCAGGGGCCCCACAACACAACAAGAAGGACCTGGCTGGTGGATCAAATGCGAAGAGGGGCTTCCATGACTGCATGTCAGACAGAAGAAAGGGAAACTGTGGCCCACAGGACTTTGTTTTGAGACCAGTGATTTCACTACTCACCAGTTGTACCTCACTTTGTACAGTAATTCCTACAAACATCGGCAGCGTTAGGGGGCTGGAAGAATAAGGAGTTCTCATTAGAGGTTAAAGAAAGCATGAATTAGGAGTTGGGGAAAGCGCCAACTTTTTGAAAGACCAGAACAACTCTAAGTATCATTGTCCACCTTGAAATAGACAAGAAAGAAGCTCCACGCAATAGAGTCACTAGGATAGGTGGGAACGAAAGACACAAGTAAGAGATGATGTTTGCAATTTTTGTGTAGCTAATTTAAATCTATATTAATAGATTATAATACAGAAATTATAATCTATATAATCTGCTAGATCTATCTCTTCTACCTTCGTGCATTCGTTTATCTATTCAAAATATATTGACCCCTACCATTTAACCCTTTAAAAATACTTGTGGAAGTCTTCTGTAAGCTGCAAAGCACTATACTGATGCCTGTCTCATTATTGTAATCAACGGGTTCTCCCTGAAGGCAAGAATCATGTCATAGTTTTTAATGAAACTGATTTTATTTACACAAGTAACAATAAATTCATTTCTCTTTCAAAAAAGAAAAAACTAAACTTAAAGAAAAAGTGGAATGATCATATGATTTATTATCCAAACTAGGACATTCTTGAGAGTGAATGGATGGACAATTAATAGTTATACCAGGACATCAGGTATAAACTGAGACAGGCCAGACGGACTAACTGGGACACTGGGTGACTATACAGATAAGAACCCAAAAGCCCCTTGAGAACACCAGGCCTCCCCCAAAAGTCAGGGTCTTCTAACCTTTCCCAAAGGTAATTACCATTACTATTTGAGAAGGGTGGCAATTTGAAAGCATTTAAAAATGTTTGATAGAAAGTCAGAGAGTTTTTGTAGAGCCATCGTAGGTAAAATTAGGGAAGGAAAACAGAAGAAAAAGTCCTTCCCACAATGTGACATATCTCCTGTTGACGGTTTACCTGGAGGCCCACTTCTCTGCGGCCCACTCCCACACTTCTCACTCTGAAGCACTTCCTCCTGGCAAATTTTAGCTCTACTTAAAAATGTCTGACTCTCATCAGGTGGCCTTCAGGGATACTGGCAAAAGAGATCCACCCTGGGCCGGCCCGGTGGCGCACTGGATAAGTGCGCCACTTGGGAGGCGCGGCGGCGCTCCTGCCCGAGGGTTCGGATCCCACATACAGACCGGTTCCCGCTCACTGGCTGAGCGAGGCGCGGGAGCAACACCGAGGGTTGCAATCCCGTTGCCGGTCCCCGGTCCAGTACGGGGGCAACACTGAGGGTTGCGATCTGTTGCCGGACACGGAAAAAGACAAAAGACAAAAAAAAAAAAAAGAGATCCACCCTACTATGGGCAGTCTCTCAGCAGCCTCTCGGATCAATACGTTTTTCATTTTACACGGCCTTGACAGACTAGTATTTCCACTTTTTGAAATAAGCCACTCAAGATAGCTCCCCACCAGGGTTGTATTTTAACTGCATTTGCTGCAAAGATTCACTTAAATTTGGAAAAAATGTTTTATCCCTAACTCCTTATGTTCTAAAGAGAGCAGAGAATATGCATCCAACACCCCAGAAAAAAAAGTATTGGGGAAGCCTGCTCTCCACCCTTCACTCATTGCTCCCATTGGGAGGATAGAGTATTTGGTTGGTGAAGTCAGGACACAGAATGAAGCAACACCAGGTTCAGCCCCTTCACCTTCTGCAGATCGAACATTCTAATCAACTGAAGGAAGGGCGCTCTCCTGCGGTTGTTCAGCTGGACCCAGAACAGCTGGAGTAAGTCTTTGCAAGTCAGAGGGAGTATTTCTAAGTCGGTCTGGCCCACATTTAAAGCCATATTTTCCCACCAGCTTCATCAATAGTAAAGCCAACTTTCTTTTCACTCCCCAGCTGTCTGTCTTCTCTAGCCCGTCTCTCCACTGGCTCCAAAATCTGGAGAGAAAGATGAATGTCATGTAGCTCTTATTTATGAGTTTCATAGCAACTCTTCTTTACTGGTGACTACCATGTTGAGTAGAGGTGATGGGGAATCCTGACCCATGTATACGGTTTTCTTTGTCCCTCTGTGACTAATAGCACCCATTTGCATGAAGTTCCCAGGGTCAATTGTAAGGACTAGGACTACAGGATGGAGTTTTTTCTATTTAAAACCATAGAGAGTAGAAGCTTATGGTCCTGGATTTATTACCATCACACCCTACTGCGGTGGTTCCCAACTCTTTTAGAGTCATAGACTAGATTATTGTGCACATATGAAAACTCACCCCAGGAAAAATACGCATATACACATATTCAAAAAGCTTGGCCTCCAATTTCACCAGCTTCTTGAATTCCCTGAAAAAAGTGATTAACAAATTCTGCATCCTGCTCAGATGAGTGTATGCCTCAACTGTCTCACCTTGAACTGGCTGGCAGAAAAAGACAGAAACCTAGACTCTCAGGTAGTGAGAGACTTTAGAGCTCATTAAGCCAACTTCTCATTTTAGATTGAGGAAACAGACCTGGAACAGCATTGTTTAAGGTTGTGACATGCAAATCCCTTTAAACTCCTTAGATTGTTAGTGTTTTAAATGCATGAGGCCCATTTTCCTTTGTGCAGAATCCCTGAAAGTCTTTCCATCCCAAAGCTGTACCTCCTCTGCACTAATTTACTTTATATGTGGAAAAGCAAGGGACCTAAT
>NW_007737813.1:20819-26698 GCF_000696425.1 Galeopterus variegatus | reverse complement strand
TCATTAAGCCAACTTCTCATTTTAGATTGAGGAAACAGACCTGGAACAGCATTGTTTAAGGTTGTGACATGCAAATCCCTTTAAACTCCTTAGATTGTTAGTGTTTTAAATGCATGAGGCCCATTTTCCTTTGTGCAGAATCCCTGAAAGTCTTTCCATCCCAAAGCTGTACCTCCTCTGCACTCTGTGACATGCAAATCCCTTTAAACTCCTTAGATTGTTAGTGTTTTAAATGCATGAGGCCTATTTTCCTTTGTGCAGAATCCCTGAAAGTCTTTCCATCCCAAAGCTGTACCTCCTCTGCACTAATTTACTTTATATGTGGAAAAGCAAGGGACCTAATAGAAGTTCCTTCTGTTTCAGGAACAATTAACCTATTCTCAAGAGGATAGCTGATATAGGTTGCTGTTTTAAAACAAAACGAAACCAAAGTGAATAGCTCTTAAAAATATATTAAAGACAGTACCCGGGTAGGTACTCAGTGAATGATAATTATCTGACAATGAAGAAAGAGATGCATTAAAACAAACAAACAAACACTGTTGTTTGTATTTATTATAACTACACATTTTATGTAAAAATATCATTATATGCAAATCAGTTACAACCCTGAGGCTCTGGGCAAGTAGCCAAAGTGATTCTAATCCACACCGTCTGCACATCTGTCGTGTAAGTCCACACACCTGATGAGAATATTAAGTCATCCTGGCACATCTTTGCCTCTCCTTGCTGGAATTTCTTCCCATCCTTCACTCAACAGAAATTAAGTCCTTACTAATTTCCTACTGTTCTTCCATGACTATAAAAACCAGTCCTTCCTTCCAGGGTTTCTCAACCTTGTCACTCTTGACATGTGCAGCTGGATCACCTTTGTTGTGAGAGCATGTTTAGCAGCATCCCCGGCCTCTACTCACTAAATGCCAGTAGCACCTTACCCCTCCTCAGCTGTGACAACCAAAATGTCTCCAGACATTATCAAATGTCCCAAGCAGGCAAAAATCACCATCAGCCAAAGTTGAGAACCACTGCTTTAAAAGAATCTGCCTGAAATCAAGAAGCCAAATCAAATTTAAATTTGAGAAAGTACCTGAGAGTTGAAGGGTTCTAAGAGAGAGGTCGAAACCACCTGAAATAGATAAATGACTGCTTATTTTCCTCTCGATGATCTCCTTGACCCAGGAGACCCCTCCATATGCAATTTGCTGGAAATTTTTCCTTATACCCGTCTAACCTCTGCTGCTCTGCTTTAGGACCATTTCCTCTCGTGCTATAACTGCACCACCCTTTCTGGTTCTAATCTGTTTTGTAATAGAAGCACTCTCATTTTATTTCATTCAAATAATCAGTGGCTGAGTTTTCCTAATAAAAGGAGATGGGGGAACTGGGAAGAGACTGTGGAAGTGGCACAAGAAAATGTGCCTGGTCAACAGGCACTTTTACTTACTTTATGTTTAGCATAGTTGTTGGCCCAGTGATTCTAGAAAGTTCTTTGCAAGGCTGGGTAACTTGGAGATAGCTCTTAGGATGCCAACTGTTCATCCATGAAATCAGAATCTAGCCAAATAGAATATAGGAAAGAGGTTTCCAGTGTGCCTGCCTCTGCAGTGCCCTCATTCAGATTCCCTCCATCTTGCTAGTTTATGGCAGAGCTCTATACAACTCCAGAGCCCAGACACAATAATGCAGCTCATTAAGAGCCACTAAGGAGTATTTAGGAAACATGCAAAAGGAACAGTTCCTTTATTTCCTTTCCCCAGAGCCCTATTTCTACTCTAAGATTTTCTTCATTTCTTCTAGTTTGAACAACTAAAAATTGGCTTGAAAAATAACTTGCCACAAAAACTTATCTCTGAGCTAGTTTTTCTTTAACTTTTATGTTTCCTGAAATGCATGTGATTCAGTTCCAATTCCAAATTCCAAATGAGCAAAATGAACTCATATTTTTCATCTACAGTTAAATAATTCATTTCTCTAATTCTAAAGAACCCAATTCAAATGATCAAGTTGACAGGAACTCATCTACTGTATTCATTAGAAATTCAACTTTCTTTCTCCCCCCACCCCTTACAATGGTGCCTTTCACAATTTTGGTAGTTGTTTCAGAGCTTGCTGAACAGACACGATCAATACCTCATTAAGTTATTTCAAATTGCTGAACTACATCTGTTTCAGAACATGAGCATAAAATATAGTTTCATCAATAGAATCCCAAGCTCTGTCTACACAGGGACAAAACAATTGAGTAATTTAGTCAATTCTGTAAGGAAAAAAAATCAAATGAGTTGTTTGGTATTTGATAGACCAAGTAATACTTTGACTGATTTTTAAAATAATTTATTTTTGTCACATACACAGGCCATAGAACTGATAGAGACTGTCATGACTTTCCTAGTTCATTTCTTTAATTCCTTTAAGACTATAAGCAGAACAATGCCTATTCTATCCTTAAATGCTGTCAAGAAAAATTCCCTGCCAATTGTCCATGAGCATGCTGTTTCCTTATCTGACCTAAGCGTGAGAGTGGCCAGCAATTAACCAGTGAAAATTGAACATTTGCCAGGAGTAAAGCCTAAGGCTTGAGAATTTTTTGAAAGATTATAAGACATGGATCCTGCATTCAAATAGCTTATGTTCTAGATGAGGAGTCAGGACTAACATACATAGGGAAGAAAACAAAACCTGCCAACAACCCAAGGCAGAATATGCCTCACTGGTAAATGTGTAACTTAGCAGCTAATGATGGACGAGTTCAAAGAGAAGCAAGTCCTCAAGGGCTGGCAACATTTTTTTTAAAACTTGTTAGTTAAGCATTTTTTCATATGACTGTTGGCCATTTGTATATCTTCTTTAGAGAAATGCCTGCTTAGCTCTTTTGCCCATTTTTTGATTGGGTTGCTTGTTTTTTTCTTGTAAAGTTGTTTGAGTTCTTTATATATTCTGGATATTAGTCCTTTGTCAGATGTGTATTTTGCAAATATTTTCTCCCACTCTGTTGGCTGTCTTTTAGCTCTGTTAATTGTTTCTTTTGCTGTGCAAAAGCTATTTAGTTTGATATAGTCCCATTTGTTAATTTTTCCTTTGGTTGCCCGTGCTTTGGGGGTCATATTCATGAAGTCTGTGCCCAGCCCTATTTGCTGAAGGGTTTCTCCTATGTTTTCTTTAATAAGTTTTATTGTTGCGGGGTGTATATTTAAATCCTTGATCCATTTTGAGTTGATTTTAGTACATGGTGAGAGATGTGGGTCTAGTTTCAATCTCCTGCAAATGGATATCCAATTATCCCAGCACCCTTTGCTGAAGAGAGAGTCCAGACCCCAGTGAATAGGCTTGATGCCTTTGTCGAAGATCAAATGGCAGTAAGTGCATGGGTTGATTTCAGGGTGCTCTATTCTATTCCATTGATCAGAGTCTCTGTTATTATACCAATACCATGCTGTTTTGGTTATTATAGCTTTGTAGTATAGTTTAAAGTCAGGTAGAGTAATACCTCCAGCTTTATTTTTTTTGCTCAGCGTTGCTTTGGCTATTCGTGGTCTTTTGTTATTCCAGATAAATAACTGTATAGTTCTTTCCATTTCTGTGAGAAATGTCATAGGAATTTTGATGGGGATTGCATTAAATTTGTATATCACTTTGGGTAGTATGGGAATAAAACTACACCTGTACATCTCATCATATACCAAAATGAACTCAAAAGGCATTAGAGATTTAAATGCAAGACATGAAACTGTAAACTTCTGCTAGAAAACTTGGGGGAGACATTGCAGGAAGTAGGATTGGCCAAAGATTTTATAAATAAGACCCTAAAAGCACAAGCTACAAAAGAAAAAGTAAACATTGAGATTATATCAAACTAAAAAGCTTGTGCACACAGAGTGAAAAGACAGCCTACTGAATGGGAGAATGTGTTTACAAACTACACATCTGAGGAGGGATTAACATCCAGAATATACAAGAAAAAACTTCATAGAAAAAACCAAAAAATCCAATTAAAAAATGAGCAAAGAAGCTGAATAGATATTTCTCAAAAGAAGACATAAATGGCCAGCAAGTACATCAAAAAATGTTCAACATCAGTATTCATCAGGGATAAGCAAATCACAACCACTTTGAGATATAATCTCACCCCAGTTAGACAGGCTGTTATCAAAAAGAGAATAACAAATGCTGGCAAGGATGCAGAGAAAGGCAAACTCTTCTACTGTTGGGGGGACTGCAGATTACTACAGCCATTATGGAAAACAGTATGGAGGTTTCTCAAACAACTACAGGTAGAGGTACCATATGATCCAGCAATCCCACTACTGGGTATATACACAAAGAAATGGAAATCATCATGTCAAAGGGACACCTGCACTCCCATGTTCATCTCAGCTCTATTTACAATAACCAAGACATGGAACTAATTTAAATGTCCATCAGCAGATCACTGGATAAGGAAAATGTGGTATATATACACAATGAAATACTACTAAGCCATAAAAAGAATGACCTCCTGTCATTTCAGCAACATGGAAGAGCCTAGAAGACATTCTGTTAAGTGAAATAAGACAGGCACAGAAAGACAAGTACTGCATGATCTCTTATACGTAGAATCTAGAAAAGTCAAACTCACAAAAGCACAGAATTAAATGGTAGTTACCAGGGGTTGGGGTTGTAGTTGGGGAGAAAGGGGGTGGTTGAGGAGATGTTAATCAAAGGACACAAAATTTCAGTTAAATGGGAGGAGTACATTCAAGAAATTTAGCATACGACATGGTGGCTATAGTTAATAAGAATGTATTGTACACTTGAAAACCAGTGAGATTTTAAGTATTCTCAGCACAAAAAATAATAAATATGTGAGGTGATTTATATATTAATTAGCTCTATTTAATCATTCTATCATGTATGCATACTTTTTAAAACATCATGTTGTACACCATAAATACATATAATTTTTGTCTGTTACAAAAANAAAAATGTAAAAAATAAAAAAAATAAAACTTGTTAGTTAATAAAATCTTAACCTACATGTTAAATTGATTATATGCACTACATCTGAAGCAGTATTTTTACATAATAAGAAAATGCATTGACTTTGTTAGAGAATTAATCTAAGTATTATTATAAATTACACTTATGCATCTAAAAGTATGTGCTATGTAGAAACAGAAATGGACTCGTAGTTATGAAATCATCCCAGAACTAGAATAGGTCAAGGAACTAACCACTTCTGGCTGATAAATAGCTCTAAATTGTCATCATTTTTTAGAGAAAATGAAGTTAGTATTTTACCCTCAACAAAGCAAGAGACAGCCAAAGTCCAGACTGAAGATTCAGGGAGCATTAAATCTACAAGAGGCTATTAAAAGTACCAGGTGGCACCGTAGAACCCACCCAGCATTGCTTGAGATCGCAGCTCCCTTGTATCACCCTCCCAGACTATTTTCCCTTCACAGTCTTCTGCTATTTTTTGTTCCTTTTTCAATGTTAACATTTGTTTTTATCTTATTTTCCTTCTCTCTCAATTATTTTTAAAATACTCTTCTTACTGAAGTAAACATACATTCAGAAAAAGTATATGGATATTAACACATAATGCAGTGAATTTTCATAACATAAAGTAAACACAATGTGTCATTGTAGGGGAGAAAAAAATAATTTTCCTTCTACACTTCTGAGTTTTAAGCTAAGATTCCTATAACAAAAGACAGACTGAAACATAATAGAGACCCCAGAAATAAATCCATGCTTTTATGGTCAATTGATTTTGGACAAACATGCCAAGAACATACAATAAGGAAAGGACAGTGTCTTCAATAAATGGTGCTGGGAAAACTGAATATCCACATGTGGAAGAATGAAATTAGAGCCTTAGCTCACAGAATACACAAAAA
>NW_007737813.1:19441-20731 GCF_000696425.1 Galeopterus variegatus | reverse complement strand
AACTGAATATCCACATGTGGAAGAATGAAATTAGAGCCTTAGCTCACAGAATACACAAAAATCATCTCAAAATAGATTAAGGATTTCAAAATAAGATCTGAAACTGTAAACTACTAGAAGAAAACATAGGGGAAAAGCTTCATGACACTGATCTGGGCAATAATTTTTTGGATATGAACACAAAAACAAAAGCACCAAAAGCAAAAAAAAAAGACAAACGGGATTGCTTCAAACTAAAAACTTCTGTACAGTATAGAAAACAATCAACAGAGTGAAGAGACAACCTATGGAATGAGAGAAAATATTTGCAAACCATACATCTGATAAGGGGCTAATATCCAAAATACAAGCGTACTTCAAAAGGTTTGTAGAAAGAGAACTAAAAGATAATACAAATCTTTCCAAGAACTTTTTGAAGACCCCTCCATATATAAGACACTCAAACAATTCAATGGTAAAAAAAATAAATATCCCAATTTAAAAACAGGTAAAGAACCTGAACAGACATTTCATGAAAGAAGACATACAAGCGGTCAAGAGGTATATGAAAAATGCTCAGCTTCACCAACCATCAGAGAAATGCAAATAAAAACCACAATGAGGTATCACCTCATACATATTAGAATGGCTATTATCAAAAAGATCGAAGCTAAGTATTGGTAGGGATGTGGAGAAGAGGGAACTCTTGCACACTGTTGCTGGGAATGTAAATTAATACAGCCATTATGGAAAACAGTATGGTGGTTTTTCAAAAAATTAAAAATAGAACGACCATGTGATCCAGCAATCCCGTTCCTGGGTACATATCCAAAGGAAATAAAATCAGTATGTCAAACACATATCTGTACTTCTGTGTCCATTGCCACATTATTCACAATAGCCAGGATGTGAAATGAACCTAAATGTCCATCACAGATGAACAGATAAAGAAAATGTGGTATATATGCACAATGAAATACTACTAAGCCATAAAAAGAATGACCTCCTGTCATTTCAGCAACATGGAAGAGCCTAGAAGACATTCTGTTAAGTGAAATAAGACAGGCACAGAAAGACAAGTACTGCATGATCTCTTATACGTAGAATCTAGAAAAGTCAAACTCACAAAAGCACAGAATTAAATGGTAGTTACCAGGGGTTGGGGTTGTAGTTGGGGAGAAAGGGGGTGGTTGAGGAGATGTTAATCAAAGGACACAAAATTTCAGTTAAATGGGAGGAGTACATTCAAGAAATTTAGCATACGACATGGTGGCTATAGTTAATAAGAATGTATTGTACACTTGAAAACCA
>NW_007737813.1:16872-18872 GCF_000696425.1 Galeopterus variegatus | reverse complement strand
TACTTTTTAAAACATCATGTTGTACACCATAAATACATATAATTTTTGTCTGTTACAAAAATAAATAATTTTTAAAAAGCAAAAGAAGTCAGAAAAGAAACGGAAATTTATTAACATGTGTCTTTCATATATAAGTGGGAGAAAACTCAGGGAAAGAGAAACTCTCAAAAAGGTGACTTAGAACTCCTGTTTCTATAACATTTTCAGCAAAGAACAACACATTTTTAGAGAAGTGACAAGACAAAGGAGAAGGACCTTGACTCTCCAGGAGAAGAAAACTGTGTGAAGGCAAATGTGTGGGAAGCTGATGGTAGATAAAGGCTAGGTAGTAAAGTGTGTCACGTAGATTCCTCTTGTGCCTTCACCAGGCTGATAAGGATCTCAGGTCATCTCTTGTGATCAACTTTTCTCCTTCCTACAGAGGGACACCTTTGTACATTTTATGTCCTGATTTTAGGTAAATTAAAGGGGGTGGGCAGAGAGTTTTCTTGTATCTGCTTCTTCTCAATTGCCTTCAGCTAAAAATAATACTTACACCAAAGTGGCATATTTTGGAGTGGCATCTCTATTACCCTTGATAGTCAAAACCCATATCAAGAAAGAGAACATTGCCAGCACCAGGAGAACCCTTTCGTGCTCCCTCCCAGTCACTGCCCAGACTTCTAAGAACAGAAATTGGTTTTGCTTGCTTTTGAACTTTCTTTAAATGGAATCATACAGTATTTATGGCTTCCTTTGCTCATGTTTATAAAATGTATCCATGTTGCTGTGTGTAGCTGTAGTTTGTGTACTCTCATTGTTGTTTAGTATCTGACTGTATGAATATACAATAATGTATGCATCCATTTTATTGCTGGTGAATATTTGGGCTGTTTCCAATTTGGAGATTTTGCAAAGAGCACGGCTAGAAATATTCTTGGTAAAAACATGTACACATTTCTGTTGGGTGATACCCCCGAGTGGAATTGCTAGTCCAACAGTTATGCATTAGCTCAGTTTTAGTAGATGTAGTGAATTGAATTATGTCCCCCCAAAACTTCCTGAAGCTTGAATTGTGTTCCCCAAGTTTTACGTATTAGAAACTTGGCCCCCACTGTTACTGTTAAAAAGGTGGGAAATCTTATTATGGTAATTGAAAGGTGGGGCCTTGAAGAGGTGATTAGATTGTAGGACTGTGCAGTAGTGAATGGATTGAAAATGGTGGTCAAGGGCATGGTACTGAGGGCTTTAAAAGAAGAGGAGAATCTGTCTCTCTGCTCTCTGTGCTCTCTCTGCTTCCACCGTCTTGCAATGTGAGACTCCTGTGTCTCCGTCACCACCACCAGATGGACTTTGGACTTCCCAACCTCAGAAACTGTAAGCAATAAATTTTATTTTCTTTATAAATTACCCAGTCTCGGGTATTCTGTGATAGCAACACAAAATGGACCAATACAGTAGATATTGTCAAAGAGTTTCCAGGACTGGTTGTACTAATTTATCCTTCCAATAGCAACCTATGAAAATTCTACTTTCCCCAAATCGTCACCACACTTGGTTTGTCATTCTTTTTCATTGCACTTGTTCTGGTGGGTATACAGGGCTACCTCCCTGCAGTTTTAATCTGCATTTTTCTGAAGACCAGTGACGCTAACCACTCTTTCATATATTTGTAGGTAATTTGTACATTTTACTGCACAAAATACCTATTCGAAGTCTTCCACCCATTTTTCATCTCTCTTTTTTCTTATTGACTTTTACAAGTTCTCTATATTCTTTGTTGGAAATATCTTCTTCCATACTTTGGCTTGCTCTTTTACTCTTTTTTTTTTTTTTTCCTTTTTGTCTTTTTTCATGTCCGGCAACGGATCGCAACCCTCAGTGTCGCGCCCGTACCAGGGACCGGCAACGGGATCGCAACCCTCGGTGTTGCACCCACGCCTTGCTCAGCCAGTGAGCTGCTGGTCTGTATGTGGGATCCGAACCCTCGGCGGGAGCACCACCGCGCTCCCAAGCGGCGC
>NW_007737813.1:14600-16274 GCF_000696425.1 Galeopterus variegatus | reverse complement strand
CGGGCCGGCCCCCTCTTTTACTCTTTTAATGGTGACTTTTGCTCAAGAGAAATTCTAAATTTTAATGTCTATTTATCCATATTTTCCTTTATGACTATTGCTATTTGTGTCATGTTTAGTAAATTTTTGCCTACCCCAAAGTCATACAGATATTCAATTTTTTTCTGAAAGCTTCACAATTTTACCTTTTCCATTTATATTTACACTCCATCTGGAACTGATTCTCATGTATGGCATGAAGTAGAGGTCAGTATTTATTTTTCTCTGTGAGAATGTCCAAATGCTCCAGAACCATTTGTTTCAATAATTGTTAAAGTTTTATTGAATTGTGGGACAAAACCTTTAAAAATCATGTTTTAAAGAATAGACCAGTCACCAGAGTCACTGTGCCACGTGACTACTCTCTGTTGAAAATGATACTGATTCTCCTACTCAGGATTAAGACTACGTGATAATTCATACATAATTAGCATTCTCAGTGTTAAAGTTCATTTCTTTCATCCAGTTGAATGTCTCCATTTTGAAAGAAGCGAGAAGATATTAGAAGTGAGTAAATAATTACATCAATGGTGGCCAATAAAAAGTAGCATTTTATTTCTAAATTATGGTTTGGGATTTCTAACGTAATGGACTGCTGACAGGTGGATCTTACAAGGACTTGAAAGAATGTGTTTGACAGGAACCTTAGTAACCTGACTGTTATCAGTTAGGATGTTCTCAGATGCAAGTAACAACACTGTTGTTAAATAATAGGTGACTAATTCCTATTATCAATATTATTATTATTTCTATTATTATTTCTGTTAAATAACAGGAGCTGACTGTCTAAAATAACAAAAAGTCACTAAGCAGTTCTGGGGATGGTTAAGTCAGCAGCTTACCCATGTCAGCTTTTCTGTAGTCTCCAGAATTTTTCTCCATAGTTTCAAGATGGCGTCAACCAGTACCTCCTCTCATAACAATAGGCAAAGCGAGAAGGCAGGAGGAAAAAGGCTTCTCTCTACATGCCTGTTTCTTTTTATCTGGAAAGAAAATCTTCCTCAGAACACCCTCTATTCCCTCAACATTTCTCCTCGGGTTTCATGAGCCATAGCTCAGTCATCTGCAGACCCCTAAACCAATCACTCACAAAGAGGAGTGGAATTGCTTTGACTGGCTTAGAACAATCATGACTCATCCCCTACCCAGGGAAGGGGATAGTTAGTTATGGGTTCAGGTTCCTGAACAAAAATGGCGTTTTGTTATCAAGAAAGAAGAAAGGACTGTTGGCTAGGCAACCAACCACATCTACCTCACTTACCAAGTGAACGTCAACTGTGATTTGAGAGTAAAATGAGATAAAAATAGCCACTGACAACTCTAAATTGTGGTTTTAATTTAATTTTAATTGAAAAACATAATAGGACCTTCAAGGTATTTATTTATACTTAAGAATAACAAAGATTTGGGCATAGAAATAAATCTATAGCCCCAGATATCTCTGACACACAGAATATGAATTTAAATGACCTTGAGAATATTGCTAGAAAGAGCAGAATACAGTCACAAAGATAGTGACAGGTCTTGGTATGATTTCACAGCAGTAATGGAGAGAACCATTCAATTAATTATAAATTATTAGATTATAAACTGTTTGGGAATAATAACTGTGTCTGTATTAATACTAATACTGTG
>NW_007737813.1:11685-14449 GCF_000696425.1 Galeopterus variegatus | reverse complement strand
ATTATTAGATTATAAACTGTTTGGGAATAATAACTGTGTCTGTATTAATACTAATACTGTGTAATTATTAACAACTTAACCATTTACACAGAGGTCTCACACATATTGTATCATACAAATCTCTTAACAACTCTGTCATGTAGACAGGGCAAATCCTGTTATTTCCATATTTACAGATAGCGAGATTAAGAAAGCAATTTACTAAGGAGAAATTAAGAAATTAATTAAAATTAATTAACAAATTAATGCATTCTCTGAGATCACAGAGTTGACTCAGGTGACTCAGTTGACTAGAACTCAGGCCTCCTGCTTCATAAACCATTTATCTATCTACTACATCCACCCATGTATCAATTAATCTATTGACATGTAATAACTAAATCTCATTCATGATGAGTGAATTGGTAAAATGCATTTATGTTACTATTTCTCAGGTAAATGTTTTTATATTTAAACAATGGCTAGTTTCTCTGGGGAAGGAAAGAGAGTGAGAATTTTTATTTGTTCATTTATTTTATTTTATTATTCATTTGACATCCTAGAAAAGATACCACGAAGGTTACCTCTCCGACACAGTATTTTAGGTCAGTTAAGCCTAGCAAACATTTTTTGAGGTGCATAAATGGTTATGGTACACTGCATAAATGCTGTAGCAGAAGAGATGAACGCATATAGGTTTGCAGAGGAGGATCCCATGACCACCACCTACAAGAGACAAGGAGGACTTCTTGATGGGACAATGCTGAGATGAATCTTTTACGGTGAAGAGGAGGTACCCAGATCAAGAAATGAGGTCTGGACTTTCCTGAGCAAGAAAAAAACTTAGATAAAGACTCAAAGGTGAGATATAGACAGTGCGCTCAGAGTACAAAGAAGGAAGCCGGGAATAGTTAAGATACAGAGACTATTTGTCCTGAAGTTTAAGAAGTTTGTATAAGAAGAGAAAAGAGGTAGGGCATTTGGGATTGTGGGTATAGGATATAGGGTCCGAGGAGGTGTTTTTGTTTGTTTTGCTCAGGTTAGAATGGATTTGTCCATGTTTATAGACTAAAGTAAAAAAAACCACAGGGAAAAAGAGATTGAAGATCTAGAGAAAATGAAACGTAAGAAAATAAAGTCAAGTATATAGATGGAAAGCTGAAACTCATCCAGAGAAAGTATGCCTCCTTCTGGCACTGAACTGAATAATGCAAGCATGGGTTGGAGAAAATAAATTTATACATGAGAAAGAGACTGGAAAGTTGGTAAAGCACATGCCAATGACTTTATTTTTGGAGTGCAGAATAGCAATTATGATAACAATAATAAAGGCAATTTTTATGATAAAATAATAAAGGCAAGGAATTCTGCTAATCATTTTACCAGAATAATCTCATTCAATCCTCTTAACAATCCTGTAGAGTAGATACTATTTGATGATGTCCATTTTGCTGATGAGGAACCTGAGCTTTAGGTAGATTAGTTTATCCAAGACCATGGGCAAGTACAGAACTAATAAGGGCCTAGCAATTGGCATAACACTAAAAGTCTGAGGCAATGAGAGCCCTGATTCCATTGGCCCGTCTCTTAGTTTGAGAAAGAAAGTGGGGACATAGACTAGGAGAACTTCCTCACTGTATTGGACAGAGGTGTACATCCTCATCCTGGGCAAAGAGTGCTAAGCAACAAATAACTTTAGAATTTTTTAAAATATGTATTCCATTTGTTAACAAGCATAACATGAAATTAGCTTAGTCTGCATAAGGCTCAAATGGTAATCAGCCTTAATTTTCTATGGCTTCAGCTGATTAATCATAAAATAGTGTTATAGTTACACTGGCACTTAAAAGAGTCAACTTTTACACTTATTTTCGAAAATTGAACTAAAATAGCTGTCTCGGCAATAAATCAGGAGACTTGGCATGTCAACTGAAATGTCCAATATCTTCCTATTAATTAAGTCTTTTTGAATAAGGACCACAAATCAAAGGAACCATTCTTACCCAAGCCTAGTAAAGTCCTGATATTCCAAAGCAGAATATATTGAAGACCCAGATACTTCTGAACCACAATTGCTGGGAAACAAGCTTTCATTTGTGGGCCAGAAGAATGTGTGGGTTGTGATGATCTCGCTACAGTCTCCTGTCCATTGATCCAAGTGACCTGGAGAATTGGATGCAGGAATTAGGGAAGTAAAGATGATCTTACATGATTAGGGTTGCATGAGATGACCAAAGAGTATGTTAGTTTTGGGGAGGTGAGTAGGGGGGTGAGGAGGTGTCTTCATCTACCCATCAAAATATTATCCCCCTACTTTGGCTTCATGCCTTGTACAAGTTGGGTGCTCAAAAAACTGGGTCTATAAAAAAATGGAAGAAGTCATACATAAATACTATGAGGACCTAAACTCCCTGCCAATGCATAGAGTCAAATAAGTTGCTGAATAATTGCTCTTTATAGCTCAAAAAAAATCATCACATCATTCTTTTTTATTAGTTATCATGTACACAGCAACAGCCTCAAAAACACTGTGTTTGCAACCACTATAGACGTCAGAGCCTTGCATAATACTCCCTTTATACTAGATACTCAATAAACAGAAGGAATTGAATTGAGAATATCAGCTGTAGAGACTAAAATGGTATATGTTGAGGGTGTGGTAGGTAATATTATCGGTATCCTTTGATTCTAGACATTTCTTACTAGATTCATATATTTACTAGTTGAATACACTAATATTTTGGTACAAACCAAAACATTTTCCCATTGGTTGGTGAAGAGACCA
>NW_007737813.1:9309-11017 GCF_000696425.1 Galeopterus variegatus | reverse complement strand
TTCTCTTCTTTCTCTTTAGCATAAGCAAGATCATTTATCAAACATTCTTTTTATCATAGAGTGAGAATTTATGAGAATATCTGAGAACTATTTGAGTATTTTTAGCTCAGTTCACCTTTGTCTCTGTTAGCCAGAAAATCCTAAATGAATAATCATTCTTTGATAAATGGGATAGGAGAGCCGAAATATCATTGAAGATTAAGTTGCCCATTTAAAAACCTCCAAAAATTCTTTTTCTGCCCAACTATTTTAACAAGAAGATAATTTGAATAAAGATTTCATAAAATTTTGGGTGGCTTTTTTTTTTAACAAAGGATACTAGTATCACTGTTACACAGTATTTCCCTCTTACCAGTGGGGAATGTGTTCCAAGACCTCGGATGGATGCCTGAGACCATGGATAGGACCGAATCCTATACATACTGTTTTTTCCTATACATACATACCTGTGAAAAAGTTTAATTTATAAATTAGGCACAGTAAGAGATTAACAATAAAAAATACAACCATTATAACAATACACTGTAATAAAAGTTATACGAATGCAATCTCTCTTTCTCTCAAAATACCTCAATGTACTGTACTCACCCTTCTTGTGATCTCTGGATCTGATACCCTAGACAGCTACTAAGTGGCAAACAGGCAGGTGGTGTAGGCAGCACGGATATGCTGGACCAGGGGGTAAGTCACTTCTTGAGCAGGACTGAGCAGGACAGCATGAGATTTCATCACACTACTCAGAAAAGCGTGTGATTTAAAACTTATGAATTGTTTCTTTAGGAATTTTCCATTTCATATTTTTGGATGGCAGTTGATGGCGGGTAACTGAAACCATATAAAGCGAAACTGTGGATAAAGGGGACTACCATACAACTTATGGGGGGGACTAAGCCATTTCCTTAGACTGCGTTCTTGTATTCGTACTGTTTAGTTGTACTGAACCGTTTTAGAAATAGAGGAGCTGAAGGAAGAAACAAAGTATGCCCTTTTATTATTTTTTTCTCCTTTAAACTAAATCTTCTTTCAGTGATCCATGTCTATATTCCTCCAAAAGCACAGCTTCAATTTTTACTTTGAAAAACAGGCATAGGCCGTTTTGTCAACACACATTCTTCTCTCCTAGACATTTAATCTGTTCTGGCCTTTCTGGAAAGAATCATTGTCTTGGGTTCTGCCAACAGCCCTTATAGAGCAATGCCCCTGTAGCGTGCCCTCAGGCTCCCCATGAGAGCAAGAGGCATGGCCAAAAGCAAAGAGAATACCTGGCTTTCAGACTATGAAAACTCCCTGTCTGGAGTTCCCCACCACGTGCCTCTTCTCCAGTCCCAGCCAGCACTGAGCTGCTGGTTTCCTCATTAGCTGGGAGCAGCGCTGGAAAAGAGAGGCTGGCCAGGAACACAACCTGGCGCCTGTTCTGCTAACAAGCTTCCTAAGCTGCGTTAAATAGCACACTGGATCTGAGGCAGTATCAAGTGGGAATCTGTGTTACAGTCGCAGTGACTTCCGTGAGAAGATTCAGTGTTCTGTTCTCTATTCAGAAACTGTTGCTAAATGGCTTACAAACCAGAGCAGTAGAACAGATTGTTTTCTTTAACAGATTTTTGTCATATTTTGTTTCATCTGCCCCTTCCCTTCTTGCTGATGCTCGGGTTTTCTTTTTTTTTTTTTTTTTTTTTTTTTTTTTTTTTTTTTTTTTTTTTTAAAAAAA
>NW_007737813.1:6806-8407 GCF_000696425.1 Galeopterus variegatus | reverse complement strand
GGGTTTTTTTTTTTTTTTTTTTTTTTTTCTTTTTTTTTCTTTTTCTTTCTTTAAAAAATAACTGGTAAAGGGATCTTAACCCTTGACTTGGTGTTCTCAGCACCACGCACTCCCAAGTGCGCCATGGGCTGGCCCTGCTCAGGTTATTTTCTGAAAGGAACTGTGGCCAGGCCAGCTCCAAGCAGGGCCTCAGCACAGGTGGAGAGTGAGTTTTATACACAAAAGGGCTTAGCAAGCATTTGTTGCTACAGAATTGATTTACTTTAAGAAGCTGCTTTCGAAATTGTCATCCGTTGTGCTAAAACTCAATGAAATCTCTACAAAACTTGAAAGACTCCACTACACAGCAAAATGGAATCAAACATAATTTTTTTCATTCCTTGTTAATTTAGATCAGGCCTGCTTAAACTTTTTCATACCGTGGAACCCTTTGGCATTTTGATGAAGTCTATGGACTCATTAATAGTTTGAGGGTTTTTTTAATAATAATATACAATAAACAGCATTATAGAAGAAATTGCTAATATTGAAATATTATTATCAAAATATTTAAAAATAAATTTGGAGGACTTTGGGTTTCTGGTCTGGCATGTAAGGAATTTAGAAGTCGCAACTCCATCCTAACAACAAGTAAAAAGCTGAACACACTGAAGCATCAAAAACTCTCCTTAGACCTGTCAGAGAAGTGAGGTCACAGGGCAAACTGCTGCCCCCAAAACTGGAGAGACAGACAGGCTGATAACGAGACTTACAGCTAAACTGAGCAGAAACCAACTAGTGGAAACTTCTGTGGAAGCCAGTGTTGGGGTAAGAAAACTTGATGAATTGCTGGAGGCTTGGAGTGGACAAGTCTGAGATTTAAAACTCCACAGGGATCCAGCCACATGTGGTCCCCGCACTTGTGTGTGTATTGTCTCCAAGAGTTCTATCAGGTCCTCATAGTGAATAGCAGAGAAAAATCCCCTCATGCTCTGGAAGGGGAGGAGTAAAGCTACCATTTTGAAATATGCCAGAGCATTCATTCTTTATAAGGCCTGCCCTCAGAAGGAACTATTTTACCAGAGTCTAATCTGCTGGGGTTTTATCAGAGCCCAACTGAACAGGAGGAAGGGAAATACTAAACTCCAGCCTCCTCCAGCCTTTTCCAGGAGGGAAGAGAAATATCCAACTCAAACCCCCTCTAGCGATCCTATCCCACCTCAGAGGAGAATAAAACTGAGTGGCACATGTGAAGTTTACAGTTCAGAGTCAGAAATTCACCAAAAGACTGAGACCTGCTCATAGGACTGTAGAATGCTTCCCCTCCCCCTCACCTGAACACCACACAACTAAAGGTCTACTTAGTGAAGTTCCTTTCCACCTCATGTCCAGATTGCAACAAAAAGAAATCACACGGCATACTAAAAGGAAAAAAAAAAAAAAAAACACAGATTGAAGAAACTGAACAAGCATTAGAACCAGAGTCAGACATGGCAGAGATGTTGGAATTATCAGAGCAAGAATTTAAAACAACTATGCTAACAGCTCTGATGGAAAAAGTAAACAATATGCAAGAACAGATGGATAAGGTAAAGAGAAAGATGAAAATTCTAAGAAAGTGT
>NW_007737813.1:4715-6290 GCF_000696425.1 Galeopterus variegatus | reverse complement strand
AAACAATATGCAAGAACAGATGGATAAGGTAAAGAGAAAGATGAAAATTCTAAGAAAGTGTAGAATATACCAATATTTATAAAGCAAATGTATTTCACAGGGCCTCCAAAGCCCTACAGTTTCAGGTTTAGCTTAACTTTTTAAAATTACATGTAGAAATGTTAACCTTGCAAAAGACAGGAAAATTTCCCCAGGCTAAAAGTCTCTGTTGTAAGATATAGAATTGTAACACAGCAAGGTTGCTGGTTCAAGGACAGACAAGTTACTGATTGATATGTAAAGATACTGGGAAGCTGCTGTAGGGAAAGAGAATGTTTGCTAAGATCAAGTTTTGTTGGTCGATCGACTTAACCTCTTGCAAATTGCATTATGGAATGCCACTTTGCTTGTTTTACTGATGTTAGCAGCCTCTATTGTTAAACTTGTTAAACTATATTTAGCAAAAACCCCACCTATGTCCTTTTCCTGTAATTTCCTGGTCTGGAGAATAAATGCAGGGTGAGAACCCCAATTCATGGTTAATTTCCCAAAGGAAGGAATGCCTCTCTCCTGAGGGTTCCAGGAGATTAACCCATTTGGGGTCTCTCACTGCTCAGAAGAGATGGGCTTTGAGTAATCCTTTTGTGGCTCCATCACCCAGGAGAAGAGAGGTGACAAATCTGTGGGAAGGAAAGCAACAGAATGAATCAGAAAAAAAAAATACTAGACATCAAGAACACTAATAGAAACAAAGAATGCTTTTAGTGGGCTCATTAGCAGACTGGATCTAGCCAAAGAAAGAACAACCAACCTAGATTTCTATATCCTGCAAAATTATCCTTCAAAAGTGAAGTGAATAAGTCCTTCTCAGGCAAACAAAAATTGAGGGAATTTGTTGCCAGTAGATTTGCCTTGCAAGAAATAAAAAGTTTTTCAGAGAAAATTAAAAGTAATATTGGTCAGAAATTCAGGGCTACCTAATGAAAGGAAGAGTATCAATTTTGGAGAATGAATAAGTAAAGGTAAAATTAAAACTTCTATTTTTCTTAATCCTAGTTGATCAACAGCTGATAGTTTATTCAAAATAACAAAAAAAATATATTCAATTGTGTATGCTTACATATAAGCAAAATGAATGGCAGCAATGCTACAAGGGACAAGAGAAAAGAATTAGAAAATTTTTCTTATTATAAGGTACCTGCACTGCCCATGAAGTGGCATAGTGTTATTTGAAAGTGGACTTGAATTTGTTGTTAAATGTATACAGAAAATCTACAGCAACCACTTTAAAAAGTAAAAAATAAAAAGAAGTATATTTGATATGCTAAGGAGGGAAAACGGAACCATATAAAAGGCTTAATTAAAACCATAAAAGTCAGAAAATGTGTGGAAGACAAAAATAGAAACAAAGAACAAGTTCAACAAAAGGAAAACAGTAACAAATGTAGCAGAAATTAATCCAGCTATATGAATAATCACTTTAAACACCAATGGTCTAAATACACCAACAAAAAGACAGAGATTGTCAGAGTGGATCAAAAAACAATAGGGCCGGCCCGGTGGCACACTGCTACAGTGCGCCGCTTGGGAGTGCGG
>NW_007737813.1:2351-3742 GCF_000696425.1 Galeopterus variegatus | reverse complement strand
TGCCTAACAACAAAATACATAAGGTAAAAACTGACAGAACTGCAAGAAGAAATAGATGAATACACTGTTATACTTGGAGACTTCAAGACCTCTGTATCAGAAATGTATAGATCCAGCAGGCAGGAAAATCACTAGGAATATGGTTGAACTCAAAGGCACCATCAATCAGATATAACTCACATTGATAGACATCCGCAACCAACAACAGTAGATTACACATTTTCCTAAAACTTACATGGAACATTCACCAAAACAAACTGCATTCTGTGCCATAAAATACACCTTACCAAGTTTAAGAGAATAGAAATTGCACAGCATCTGCTCTCAGACCACAATGAAATTAAACTACATATCAGTAACAGAAAAATAGCTGTAGGGCCGGCCCGGTGGCGCACTGCTATAGTGCGCCGCTTGGGAAGCGCGGCTGCGCTCCCGCCGAGGGTTCGGATCCCACATACAGACCGGTTCCCGCTCACTGGCTGAGCGAGGCGCGGGAGCAACACCGAGGGTTGCAATCCCGTAGCTGGTCCCGGTCCGGTACAGGCGCGACACTGAAGGTTGCGATCCGTTGCCGGACACGGAAAAAGACAAAAAGGAAAAAAAAAAAAGAAAGAAAAATAGCTGTAAAATCCCCAAATGATTGGAGATTAAATTACACATTTCTAAATAACACATGGGCCAAAGGAGAAATCTCAACAGAAATTTTTAAATATTTCGAACTGAAAGAAAACAGAGCTTATCAAAATTTGTGGAATGCAGTGAAAGCAGTGCTTATAGGGAAATAGATAGCATTGAATGCATATATCAGAAAAAAAATCTGAAAACAAAAAAATCAAAGCTTCCACCTTAGGAAACTAGAAAAAGAAGAGCAAATTAAATCCAAAGTAAGAAGAAGACACAGAAATTATAGAAATGAGAGTAGAAGTCAATTGAATGGAAACAGGAAATCAACAAGGAAAATCAACAAAACTAAAAGCTTGTGCTTTGAAAAAAGTTAATGACATCGATAAACCTCTAGCCAGGCTAACAGGCTAACTAAGAAAAAAAGAGAAAAGACAAAAATTGCTAATATCAGTAATGAAAGAGAGGGCATCTCTTCTAATCCTACAGACATTAAAAGGATAATAAAGGAATATTATGAATGACTCTATGCCCACAAATTTGACAACCTAGATGAAATGAACCAAACCCTTGAAAGACAGAATTGCCAAAACTCACACAAGAAGAAGTAGATAATCTGAATAAGCCTACATGTATAAAAGAAATTGAATCAATAATTAATAACCTTCCAAAACAGAAAACACCAGGCCCAGATGGATTCACTGGTAGATTCTACCAAACATTTAAGGAAAAAATTATACCAATTCTCCAAAATCTGTTTCAGAACATAG
>NW_007737813.1:0-881 GCF_000696425.1 Galeopterus variegatus | reverse complement strand
TTTTTTTTCTTTTCTTTTCCTTTTTTATTGAAACATAATTGATTATACATGTTTGTGGGGTACAGAGTTGTCTATCAGTATTTGTGTACAATACGTGATGATCAAATCAGGATTATTAGCATTTTCATCACTACAAAACGTGATTATTCTTTCTGTCCATTTCCCAATTTCTCCCTGGCCCCCCTCCCCTTCTCCTTTTTCCACCTCAAATAACCATAGTCCTGCTCTCGCCTTCTGAAATTTCAAGGTATTATTGTAGTTGTTCCTTCCTTCCTCCCTCCTCTTCCCTTCCTTCCTCTCTCTCTCTTTTTGTTTGTTTATTTTTTAGCTCCCACTTATGAATGAAGACATGTGGTATTTCTCTTTCTGTGCCTGGCTTATTTCACTTAACATAATTTTCTTTAAGCTCATCCATGTTGCTGCAAATGGCAGAATTGCATTCTTTTGTAAGGCGGAGTAGTATTAAATTGTGTATATATACCACATTTTCTTTATCCAGTTGTCCATTAATGAACATTTAGGTTGGTTCCATATCTTGTCTATTGCAAATAGAGCTGTGATAAACATGGGAATGCAGGTATAACTTTGACATGATGATTTCCATTCCTTTGGTATATTCTCAGTGGTGGAATTGCTGGATCATATGGTAGTTCTATCTAGTTGTTTGAGAAATTTCCATACTGCCTTCCAAAATGGCTGTACTAATTCACAGTCCCACCAACTGTGCAGAAGGATTCTCCTTTCTCTGCATCCTTGCCAGCATTTAATTGTTTTTTGATAATAGCCAGTCTAATTGGGGTGAGATGATATTTCAATGTGGTTTTTTTTTTTTATTTTGTCAATATACAATGTATATGATTATTATGGCCCATCACCGACAC
>NW_007737812.1:49365-49688 GCF_000696425.1 Galeopterus variegatus | reverse complement strand
CGTTTCATAGAGTGTTACAGGGGCTATGACAGAAATATGTGCAGGGTCCAAAAAGTATGTCCATGCTCTTTTTGAAAAGAGAATTTTAGGAACTGACTGGTAGATGGAGTAAGAATTGTGCAGCCTTGAAAAATAGTGCAGACTTGAAAAATCCCCAAATCGATCCACAATATTGAATAACTCTTCTTGAAAAATCCCCAAATCGATCCACAATATTGAATAACTCTTGAGTGAGTGCAATTTCTTCATCAGTAGATTGGAAATAATAATGCTTACTTTAAGGATTATAGTGAGAATTAGAAATAATATCCATACAGTTCTAA
>NW_007737812.1:46084-46503 GCF_000696425.1 Galeopterus variegatus | reverse complement strand
GGGGTTGAAACAATTCTTCAAAAAGACCTCTGTCTTGAGAACTAACCAGGAAGTTTAATGTAAGCAGGTTGTATCTATCATCAGATTTTTTATTATTTCAAATTCCCACTGAACTACATAATATTGTGCAATGGTATTTAGTGTTTCATTTTTCTTTTTCTTCTAGGATTTGGAGACCTAACTGTACAAAACAAAATTAACAAAAAAGAAGGAAAACTCAGGAATATTTCTGAAGGAGAAAACTTATTTAGATTAATAGTATGTTTCTCTGTATTCGCCACCCATTTCAGGGAAAGAACATAGACTCAAATAATCATAACAGCAAAACAGGTATCATGAGTGTGGGATGTGAAAGAGAGGAAGAGAGAGACAGGGAGAGAGGGAGCAGAACAGGGAGAAAGTAGAGACACCTGAATGGA